>NC_066886.1:27757127-27939627 GCF_022985175.1 Labeo rohita | reverse complement strand
CACCAAAACCATGAAGAATGGGATTCACCTGAAGGTCGAGTTTGTAATCTTTGAACATGGAATCATAATCAAATTGATCTGGAAAACAGTTCACCTAATAAATGAAAATTTGCTGAAAATTTATTCACCCTCAGGCCATCCAAGAGGTAGATGAGTTCATCAGAGCATATTTGGGGAAAAAAAAAAAAATAGCATTACATCACTTGCTCACCAGTGGATCAACTGCAGTGAATGGGTGCCGTCAGAATGCCAGTCCAAACAGAAAACATCAGAATAATCTACAAGTAATCCACAACACTCCAGTTCATTAATTAACATTTTGTGAAGTAAACAGCTGCATGTTTGTAACAAATCTATCTTTAAGACATTTTTTACTTCAAATCATTGCTTCTAAATACGCATCTTCCATCATAAAAGGCTTCCTCCAGTAAAAAAGTCATCTCATCTAAATCAGGAGAGAAATGAAAACGAAAACAGTCTAAAATAAGTCTAAACTAGGTCTGTGGATTTGTTGTTGTTGTTGTTTGTTTTTTTTTTTTTTTTCACTCTAGGAAGTGTTATTATGGATTACAAAGTCATATTTTGGCCATAAGAAATTATTTAAAGTTCACATGCCTTCACAAACATGCAGCTTTTCACTTCACAAGACACTTGCGGACTGGAGTTGTGCAAATTACTTGGAGTATTTGAACTCTCATTCTGACGGCACCCATTCACTGCAGTGATTCCATTAGTGAGCAAGTGATGTAATGCTAAACTTCTCCAAATCTGTTCCCATGAAAAAAGAAACTCATCTACATCTTGGATGGCCTGAGGTAAGTACATTTTTCATCAAATTGGCATTTTTGGGTGAACTATTCCTTTAAAATATTTAATCTGTAACTGCTGAATAAAGCAGACTAACGCAAAGAGGAAAGCACAAAGTTTCAAAGTATGTTAACCAACGGGCATTCTTTCTTTGGAAAAGCCAAAGCTGTTACAATAGCACAGCAAATTAAACTTGAAGGTCAAAAGACCTCTTGAAATGTCATGAGTGTTCTTTCAGTGCATTCAAGAAGACGGTTCCAGTAAATATATATTTGAGAAAAAGTTTACTGATAATAATGACTAGACTAGAATGCAACAACATTACATTATTTTTCTTACTTTACTTAAATCAAAATATCAAGATGCTTATGAATCCTATTTAGAGATCACTTTTCATTTATCTGTGTATTTGCATAATTTGGTTCCTTTTAAATTTATTGATATATTTATCTGTGATTATTGCGAGCATCTGTTTCTCTTGCTAAAAAGCTATTTTGTTGAGAGAAATGAATAAAATCATAATCACAGTCTAATCACACATTTCCTGTTAAAATACAGATGAGCTGATTAAAATGAAATAAAGAGAACAAGAGAACATGATTAAATTAAATGGTAATTATAAACAGATCAATGAGCCATTAAAACAATCAAAGACTAATCATCATAAATCAAGATGATTTCTGTAGTCATGCATCAGTGGATTGGTTTTTCTCATTAATTGACTGTCAGGATTCTAATAGCAACATCAATTTTAAATGCAAAGCAACAAATCTCATGATTAATCCCAAATTACACATTCTGCACATTAAAACAAATTTTAGTAATAAATCAATTTCCTTTTGCAAACCTGCCAGCAGACAGAGTGATCTATGACTGTGATAAAAGAATGCCAAAAATATTAGGCTACGTGTACTAATTTTTTTTTTTCTCTTCAGTGTTACACAATAAAAAATAGCCAACTTTTATCGCATCACATTTACAGGGTGAAAATTCATTTGAATTATACAAAATCCAAGTTCACTAACCAGAACACTTATCACCTCAAGACTGAGTTTGCATAATTATTTACAACAAAACTTTACAAAACACTAAAAACACATTCCATATTAAATAACACAATATTATTCTAACTAATCAACCATGAATAATTATAATAGTGCTGCAGGTAGAAAAAATGAGTAGGGGCGTTTTCTCACTCCACCATAAAGGAATACTTCACTTCACTTCACAAAAAAAAAAAAAAAAAAAAAAAAAAAAAACCTTAAGCCAACCAAGATGTATAGATAGATTTGGAGAAAGTCCATCTCCCTTTGCCCTCCCACATCAAAATTATACCCACATATTTGTTTAGAACTGTTTTAGACAGTGCTGACAAGCACTGTTCACTTGTAAACAGTGCTTGATCTGTGCATATTTCTCTACCGATTCAGACAAGGCGATCTTTTCACTCGAGGGTGAACTATCATGTGTATGTTAGCCAGAAGCAATGGTTTAAAGTTAAAAAATGTCTTAATGTTGTATTTATTTTTACAAACACACAGCTTTTGGCTTCATAAGACATTAAAAGAGAATTTTACTTCCAGAACAACAATTTACAAATAATTTACTCACCCCCTTGTCATCCAAAATGTTCATGTCTGTCTTCAGTCGTAGGTCAGGACTCAAAGGTCCATGTCGGTAAAAGGATCCAAACTTCCCATCACTACTACAAATCACCAAAAGTTCATCGTCTGTGTACTCCGGCTCAGAAAGGTAGAGTATGTCGAAAGTTTCTCCTACAACTTCAGAATCGTCCAACATCGTTCTACCTTTTTGTTTGTAAACAGCGTTTGACTTACTTGCACTTCCTTAGTCTTTGCGTGTTCACTTTGTAAACACTGGGTCTGTGGTTCCGCCTACATTCCGCATACTTTTCGATGTGATTCAATAGTACGTGAACGCGCATCCCAGAACCTGTGCTACACAAGCTTTTGTGCTTAAAAAGTATGCAAATTTTTATTTTCCGGAAAAAAAAAAAATTACAGATCGTTTTGTTAGATAAGACCCTTCTTCTTTGGCTGGGATCATTTAGAGCCCTTTGAAGCTGCATTTAAACTACATTTTGGAAGTTCAAAATCGGGGCACCAATGAAGTCCATTATATGGAGAAAATTCCTGAAATGCTTTCCTCAAAAAACATAATTTCTTCACGACTGAAGACAGAAAGACATGAAAATCTTGGATGACAAGGGGGTGAGAAAATTATTTGTGAATTTTGTTCTGGAAGTAGAGTTCTCCTTTAATTGATGGACTGGACTGGAGTGTTGTGGATTACTTGTGGATTATTGCGATGTTTTTATCCGCTGTATGCACTCTCATTCTGATGGCACCCATTCACTGAAGAGGATCCACTGGTGAGCCAGTGATGTAATGGTGCATTTCTCCAAATCTGTTCTGATAAAGAAACAAACTCATTTACATCTTGGACGACCTAAGGGTGAGTACATTTTAATTTTTGGATAAACTATTCATTTAAGTCTGGCCATCAGTGATTAAACTGAGCACATTCAACAGCTTCCATTAACGATCAAATTGTTTTGTTAATTTTTGTTAGTTCAGTCAGATTTTTTACAGTTCAGAGACAAATGGATATTGATCAAGCAGCTCAAATAAACAGTGAACAATCATGCAGTGTTTTCAAGTGGATGAGACAGAGGTGAGAGACATCATTTACCCAAATAAAGACTGTGAAACTGCACAACTATAGTTCACACAGTGATGGGAAAATTATCAGTGAATTCAAATTCGCTAAGCTATTGTTTGGCTTCAGAAAACCTGTACTATATGGCAAATGGACTACTTTTGTGCTACTTTTTAATTGAAAAGATTATATATGATATAAAGTGATAAAGGTTACATGCTATTTTGTATCTGCAAAAGACTGAAAATCATGGAAGGGATCATTTAAAATGAGCTGTTAATGGCACCAGAGTACTATAATGTACTTTAACATCAGGGCAGACAAATCATAGAATAGATATTTAAGATTTGTCTTTAGCATATTATCATATTGTCTGTGATATTTTTGAAGTGCTGATCTATACATAACCACTACAGATCAGAAGTATAAAAGTCAGAGATTTTTCTTTTTTTAAAGAAATTAATAATTTTATGCAGAACAGATGCACTGATCAATAGTAACAGTGAGGAGGTTTATAATTATTATTATTATTATTATTTTTAATAAAGTGTTCTTACAATTAGAAATAGAATGTACAACATTTCTAATTATGCAAGAATCCTGAAAAAAATTGACCACTGTTTGCACAAAAACATGAAGCAGCACAACTGTTTCAAGATTGTTAATAATCAAATCAGATGAAGATTCATGTGACACTAAACAAGATATGATTGAAAATCCAGCTTTGCATCACAGAAATAAATTATATTTTAAAATATATTTAAATAGAAAACAGTTATTTTAAATTCTAATAATATTACACAGTATTACTGTTTTTATTGTATTTTGATCAAATAAATGCAGGCTTAGTGAGCCTAAGAGATGTCTTACCAACAACAATTATTTGATTATAATATAACAAGTTAAACTGAAGGTTCTATTTTTTTTTTTTTTAGGCTCCCCTAATGTGTGTAGTAAGATCTTTTCTCACAGTACGCAGGACACCAGTGACTGAATGACCTTGTTGTTGCTGAAGCTGGATGGTCAGCACAATCAGACGGCTTTCACAGGACGAACAGAGAGCGGCTTCTGCTGTAACAGTAAAGCTGGGTAATTATAGCATGCATCTTACACACAGTCATATCGAGAGACGGCAGCGGGGGGTTTCTCTGAATAGACTCTTTCACACTCCGCATGTTTGGAGTGTGACGGTGCGGTGAATAAATGCACAAAACACGTGAGGGGAGGGAAACTGACAAGCCAACTCAGTTTCCAAGGAAACGCCAAAAGTTCGCAGCACTCCGAGTACCAGATCCCTTGAGTCCCCCATATAGAGTCTATTTTAGACATGAAAGGTGAGGCCATGGAAGGTCTGATTCCATCCGATGACATCTAAACAATCTGGATTTTGTATTTATTAAAAATAAATACAGAAAATCTGGAAGCAAAAGTGCAGAAGCATTATACAATTTGAAATCATCTTATGTTTATTAATGGGTGCTTTTACACTTACAGTTTTTCCCATAAATTGAATGCCATTTTTCTATTTAGAGGTCAAAGGTGACCTGGGATTTTCCTTGCATGTGGATGTGGCCACAACAGTTCATGGAAACTGACTTTGGTTTCATTATCAAACAGTGGTGAAGTAGTGAAGTAGTGAACTCATTACAAAGATTGTGATAGGTTGATATAGGTTTTATACATTTTTCATTGACAGATTTAGGAATGTAGAATCTGGTGAAATTCAAGTGAGCTGAATTATTCCTCTTTGAGCACTACTAGTGCTGCTTCTTGCTTAAAAGATATTTTACTTATAAATCTAAACTATTTAATACATAGGGCTGGTTTCACAGAGAGGGCTCAATTCCAATTCCAGGAGGGCCACAGCTCTGCAGAGTTTGCTCCAGCCAGCTTCAAATCATACCTGGTTGTAGTAATTTCTAGTGGCGACAGCCAATAGGAAAGAAGATTATAGAGCTCATGTGATCATTCTCCTCTCAGCTGCAGATAATTGCTTCTCATTCGTTTTTGTTAGTATATACAGATTTAATTTATAATTATATTATATTTAGTCTTTTGCCTCCAAACTGTTTGTATTTAGCGGCAAGAAACCTGATTCGCTGTCAAGGCAACCAGTAGTGAGAACGCCTACTAGCAACCTCATCGCCAGCCCCTGGCGACATACAGCAACAAACATTTTAGTCTGGGACTAGCCTTGAGCCTTGTTTGTAAAACCGGGCGATAAAATCTAAACACCCATGTTCTGTTTAAATCACCACTTGATTTTTAAAAGAAGAGTTCATCCAAAAATTTAAATTCAGTCATCATTCACCTACATTTCACTCCTACCTAAGACTGACTTTCTTTCATATTTAAAAAAAAAAAAAAAAGAGTAGTATTTAACTACTATTATGAATATAGTATACTTAAAATTTAATATACTATACTTAAGGGCAAATCTGAATGTATTTGTCAGACATTTAATTGCATATTATTTATGATTAAATGAAAGTATAAATTTAAAGTAAATGCAATGAACTGAACTTAAGACTTTTTAGCCACTTAAGTAGGACTGCAGCAGTGTTGCCAAGTCTGTGGTCTTCCCGCAGAATTGCCGTGGGCTGTTTTTCATGTCCACAGGATTAAGCAACCCCCAAAAATACATATTTTAACCCCCAGAAAGTGATTTTTACTGGGGAACCCCCAACCAGGTTAGTTCTGAGTAGCACTTGGGTGGGTTTTGTTGTGAAAACCTGGCAACCCTGGACTGCTGTACATCTGTATAATTTCATTGTTTCTGAAAGTGTAAATTATAAGCTAAAATATACTATAGTACATTAAAAGTAAATATATTTTGAATGCAATACTGAATAACACATTACAGTTAAAATCATAATCAAGTACTTTTCATGTGCTTTAATATGTTAGTCAACACATCAATATAAGTGTATTTCTTTAAAGCATGACAAAAGATTATTAAAGCAGAACATTAAGGTAAACTTTTAATTTGACAAAATTGCAAAGTTAAAATTTGCTTTTTTAAAATATTACTTAAGTGTGTTTAGAAACAGTCATAAAAATGGACCCTATTTAAGTACACTTCAATGCCTTTTTCATTATCAAATCTGCAAGTGTTTTTTTTTAAATGTACAATGTAAAAAAAGTAGCATTACATTTAAAGGCACACAGTATTAATACAAATACTTTAGCTAAAATAATGTTTTTTTTTGTTTTTTGTTTTTTTTTTGCCTAAATTAATACTTGCTCGAAACTATCACTTTAGCAAAGTTTGCATTATTGTCTGATTATTTTAAAAAAGAAAATAATTACTTTTTGCTCAATAAATACACTGTCATTAAAATATGTTCATATTAAACATATTTTAAACTACAGAAACAAAATCATTTTAAAATGTAAAGATTTTTTAGAGGAAAATAATATCAAAGGCGCCTTTTACTCCAGGGTGCCTTTAGCCCCGTTGTACCCTATATCAAAAACCTTTTAAAATTACGGCATAGAAAAAGACATGTTGAAGAGGAGCATGCAGATGGATCAGTCTGAAGTGTGTGTGCTCTGAAACTCTGCGTCATGCTGTAGACGGAGCCAGTAAAGCCTGTCATGAATGTGGACGTGTTCATGCATTTGCAATTCTAAACAGTGGCTCCAGTGCTGTGCACCAAATGTATTGCTGCTGTAATACCAAAGGTTCATTCATTGCCTCTCTTTACTGCACAATCCACACACAGACTCTAAACGATAAAAGTCTGAAAAAAAGAATATTAAATCTGAATATGAAAGAATATGAAATCTGTCAGCATATCTGATGTGATATCGTGATCATAATATCTAATCATTGAGCTCTATGAGGGTAATGAACTGGGCTGAAATGAGGAACATTTTATCTGATTGGAGGTAAAATGCTCTTCCTCAAAATCTGCTATGATTACATATTACAGGTGTGAATAATGGTCTGTGATCATGACCTGCTTGGAAATCGCAGACTAGCCTCAGACTAACATTATCCTCCAGGCTGACTTATGCTGGTTACGTCAGACAGTTTTATTGCTCAGATATAATGGCTCAGTTATATTCCTAAAATATTTTAGAAGGAGTAAATATAAAGACAATTCGTTGACAGACCATTGCCACACTACTACATAGTTTTTATAGTACATCAATTCTTTTATATTAAAAAGACTTCTTAGGATATTATGCCTTGGTTTGCTATTTTGCTATCTATTACAGTCGCATTCAAACAGTACAAAAGCAATCATCTTTGCTTTCTCTCATCTCATACACACAAAAACGCAGCAGTTGCCGCATTAACACCCTACTGGTTTGTCTCTGTTCCTGTCTGTGGAGATGAAGATCAGGCTAAATACTCCTGACAGCTACCTGCAATCTACACTCTCAGAAGAAAAGCACAAAAGCTGTCACTGAGTTGGAACCTTGAATAGGTACTAACACTGTACTGTACTATTTAGGTACTAATATGTACTTTTAGGGTACTAATATGCACCCTTTAGAGGTGACAGCTTTTGTACCTTTTTTTTTTTGTAGGGTAGAGTCCCCCCAAGGACTGTGTAATTTTTATCTGTTAAACAAAAGTTAAATCTGTTCAGTAAAGTTATTATAGTTTTAGTGACAATGACATAAATTATAAGCAAAGTAGTATGAAAAATGTTCAGAGTTTCATGTTATTATATTTTTAAAATACCAAAATGCTCCCATGGGTGCGGTAAAATGCTCCCTAGTCTGATGAAGCAATTTGCTTTAAACATTTACAGCAAAATCAGAGTACAGGCAGTTTTAGCTTAAAATTAAAAAAAATGTAATCAATAATTATGAATTACAAAATTTAAAAAAAGTTTCATCAAAACAATGCCCTACTGTACTGCAATACGCACCAAAGCAGTCAATACAGCGCAGTCAAGAATAACTTAAAGAGGTTGCCAACGTTAGGGGGACCATATGTCCTCTTTTCCCCAGACATGTCCTCTTTTTGGAGCTAAAAAAATGCGCCTGGCCGGGATTTGTAAGTCGCTCCAAAATGTCTGAGATTCGGCTTTTGCTTTCTACAGTCGCCATTCATCATGCACGTTTTTGTATTAAAGCCCTACACAGGACTTTTGTATTGATCCCACTCTTGCTGAATTTCGGGCTATTACCGCCTGCTCACGCAATCATTCTAATATTGAATACAAATTTCGCACATCAGGGAGCCGCTATTGTACGCAGAGTATTTAAATCTCTTTTGAATGAGCGGCTATTTACTTTCACTTTCAATTTTGCAATTACACACACTCTGTATAAAGGTGCACATCTTACAAGATCAGATATGAGCACATTATCTGCTGAGCAGCAAATCCTCCAGCATGATTTTTCGGTCATCTCTCCTTACTTATGCCTTGACTGATGATCAGTTTAAATATTTTTTTTCTAATTTTAAACTGTCGCGAAGGGCTGATTTTCTTAAATGTTTGAAATATTCCATCAATTACATATGACTGAAATGCTTGTATTGAAACATTTTGCATTCTACCTGTGATAAGACTGTGCAAGATATTAAGTTTTGTGATGGCTTTTAGCTGTGTTTATGACCAATCTGCAAAAGGGTGACTGCAAAATATAAATTTTAGGTATGGAAATGAATTTAGGTATGGCTACTTTGGGGGCTTTTTAACAACCCCCCCCCAAACCATTTTTAACCAGAAATGTGCACGCTGAAATGACACTCGAGGAAAAATAAACGATCATTTGTGGGACTAATCTGTTAAAAATCACATCCCATTCATTCTTGAACTTTACTGTCCGTTACTGGCAATTAAATTAGGCTACTGGTTGATATGCCTCAAATAAAGTTTACACACGCTTTTGGTCTGTGAACTAGATCTTGCTCAGAACGCGCGCTGTCTGTGGTAGTTTGGCAAGGATCGGTTCCAGAATTAAATCACTGAGGTTTATTATCATTTTAAAATGTCACTCATCTCAGTTCATCGCAATCTCACAAAGTTCTGTTATAATCACTGAAGCTCTCTACAAAATGAATCTCTTATTTAGTTAGTCATGAGATGAGTCACAAGTGCACAAAACTGCACTTCCAGCATGATATGTTAGGTAGCATCATTTACTAAAACACCAGCACTTTCAGAGGTGAGTGAATTCTGCCAAACTAAAACGTTTCTGATTGGCCATTGCGTTTAAGAAATTAGCAGATATGTCTGTGATTGGCTACAATGCTCAGCACTGCAAAAACACATTGGATAGTTTACCAGATCTTCAATTGCTTTTGCTTTCGTTTGAGGGTATTTAGCACCGTCTAGTACCTCTGTACAACTGGGCCTGGGCTTGGCTAACCACTCCAATTGCAGCGTGGCTGACAAAGGGTATGACTAACCATGTGTTTATTCTATAATTTTGCCCAGTGATCACCAGTGTATGCTTCATGGTGAAAACTTCCACATCACTCTTGTCAACGTAGTCCATAGTTACAATAAAAGTGTGTCTTGATTTCATCTTGTGGTTATTTTGGGAAAAACAGCAGGGGTATTTCTGAGGTAGTATTATGTATAACATAATTCTTTTAGATTTTACATTTTACTTTACATTTGCACTATCAGTGGCCCCCGTATGATAAAATGTCAGACAACAATCAGTCAATACATATGAAAAAACTGCTACTGGGGTGTACAAATAAATAAATCGGTGCTCTTTGGGTGCGGGATTCTTTTGTGAAGTCAGAAACTCATAAGTCTGAGGCACTCGAATAATGTGAAATATAAAAAGCCTTTATTCACATGGCTTTAACATTTTAAACATTACAAATGTGCGCACCGACACGTCGCGGCTAACTAGGGTGTCCTGATGAAGGCGAGTTAGCCGCAATGCGTCTGTGTGCACATTTGTTGTTGTTTTTTTAACTTTGATTATATAGTCAGTTAACTTAGATACTTTTTAAATTGTATGCATGTTATATGTATGTATGTTATTGCAATATTTCCCTGTGGTATTTAAAATGGTATCGAATATCCATAATTGTCAATGTATTGTACTAAAGTTAGAAATCTGTCTATCTCAAAAGATAAAACTGAGATAGAATTACACTCGGTAGCAAGAGCTGGTCTGTGCTAGGAAACAACACTTAATTTACCTTAAAGAGACCAATTCACCAATGGCAGATTAACAACGACCAAACAGTACAGGAGTGTGTGGTAATGTGTGACCGTATCAGAGGTGCTACAAGGATATAAACATGATGAATGAATGCAAAAGCATTTAGACACAGTCTAAGTACTGAAATTACTGCAGTTTCAACCTTCCACTGCCTCTGTCATCGCAAACTGAACATGCATTAGCCTTATTCCTTAACAGCTCAAGGTCAATGGTGTCAGCGTGGAGAGGAGAAGTGAAGGGGAGCAGGAATGATTGATTCAATGTGATGAAAGAACGAGAGGAAACGAGAGAAGCAGGAAAAGGAAGCAAGAAAGTCAGGGTTATTAGGTTCACAGCAAACACGGTTATCAGTGAAACGGGGTTAAACAGCAGGAGCGACGAACCACCTACAAATCACGTCACCTGCACTTCAGAGCTTCTGCTGATGATAACAGATAGTAACAGCATCCTGCATTTATCTCTGTAACCTCTACTTACACATTACACAGTATTGCTGGTTAATTCATTTTTCAGTATGAGTTACACATAAACGTTATCACACAACGTTATCACACACAGCACATTCCCAGAAATATTACAATGTTACAGTTGTTCTCAGTTGCTTACACATTACAAGAACCTTTACTAACTGCAAACTGAACAGAAATTAAAAAGAAAAAAATCACATTTTCATCTCTTTGCACACATATTAAAATTTTTCTGAATCTTTTCTTCACAAAAATAACCTCATGAAGCATATTTTGAACAATACGCCAAATCAGAGGGCGCTACGGCTCAATAGGATTCACTCAGCTCATTCTAATTCAAACTGAAATAACACAATTGTCTATGAGTGGGAATACTAAACTAAAACTGTTCACACACCAATCAGCATCTCGGAGTGAAAATAATTAGGGGCACAGATGAAGTCTTTTCAGTCTTTAGCAAAAGTTAATCCTGAAAAAATGTATCATGCTTTCCACAGAAATATTAAGAACCACAAATGTTTTCATCATGTTTCTTGTGCAGCAAATCAGCATATTAGAATGATTTCTGATGACATGAGCAATCAGAAAAAAAAAAAAAACTAAGACAGACTAAGTCCAGAAGCACTGTGGCAACGTCTTTAAGACACTTGAAGAAACTCAGCTGCAAAGCTACAGTACCGTGAAAGTTTTAGGCACTTGTGTAAAAATGCTGTAAAGTGAGGATGCTTTCAAAAATAACTTTTCATTTGACTTCTATTAACTAAATTACATCAACATTGGGTGTGACCACCCTTTGCATTTAAAACTGATTTTGTCCTAGGTACACTTGCACATAGTTTTTCAGGAAGCTTTGCAGGTAGGTTTCTTCAATTGTCTTGAAGACGTTGCCACAGTTCTTTCGGATTTAGTCTGTTTCAGTTTTATTTGTTTCTTTATGACAGTTTCTATCTGACAGCTTTTTCATTCACCTGTTCACATACATGCTCCTTTGAGAAACATTTTTCAGTCCTAGCCTATTTTAAGAGAGTCTCCATATGGTGGATAATTTCTGTACACTGCTGTGTGAAGCTGTGAGCAGATTTGTGAATAATACACCACATTATCGGTGGTACTGCTGGTCATGTAATAAATAAGAAGTATGTGAATACAAACACAGCACTACATCCTTCTTGCTAAGAATAGAAGAAGCCTGTGTGGAATAATTCCTCATGAAATCGCAGAATGGCAGAATGAGGTGCTATGCAACAAACAAGCAAAAAACCCAGAGTCATCATTTCTAACCATCCAAAACTGGAGCAGCACGGATGTATGACTTTTAGTCATACTAGTCTGTGCTGCTCAATGGTATCACGTTTGCTAATTGGGGGGGGCAATATATCACGCCCATGGACTGTCTGTTTGTTTGTTTTTCTCCCCATGTCTTCCAGGTGACCTAGTTTTCCCTCGTTTGTCACTGTGTTCATTTGAACTGTGTCTTATTAATTCCCTCACTTAGGTCACTACTTAAACTCTGTTCCGTTTAGTTTTCCCTGTCTGTTGAAGTCTCTACATTTAAGTCATGCTATGTGTTTATTCCTGTTTGCCCTGTGTTACCAATTGGGATTGTTTATTAAAAAGAACTATTATTTGAGTTAACTTCCCGTCTCCTCGTTCCTTGCTCCATGCAGTAGCAGCACAACTGTGACAAATATTTTTGATCAGGAACACCACAAATGTAACAAGATGGGGAAAATGTGACTTTCTAGGGGAAAAAATCCAGTCAAAATAACTAGAACACAAGGGTTAAAATGAAAGCGTATTAATATTACCATGAACTGTACAAGGCCAACAATACATAATTTTTGAGTGTCTGGTTTCTGCATTAAATAAAATAAAATTAAATAAATTAAAGTGAATAATAAAAAAAGTGTTAATATCTTCAATCTTCACATTGTACTGTATTCGTTTGAATGGATGCCCGACTTTTGACATTAACAATAAAACATATGGGAACAATTTTACCTCTGTTAAGTTGACATGTTTGTTTCATTCACTGTATTAATGCTTGACTAGATGATTAAAGTGTGTAAAGAATCTTACATTTTTTCCCCCTGCAATTTGCATTGATATAAACCGTTCTGCAGGGAGTCTTCCATTAAATTGAATGTGAGATTGAAAGCGTCCATCTTTGCAGTGAGAAATTCAAGGCCTTAACGACAGGGAATTTAAATTCTATTAACTCGCAGATAAAAGCCTGACACGAAATTGCATCTATATTTCATGAGGGAACAAGTACCTTAATGAGCAATTACCGCCTACTGCCTTCAGCCACTTCAAAGATGCTACAGTGATAAAACTACCATGCTTTAAAATATGTGTTTTAGCTAACAGACCTTATAATTATGGCTGAATAGATTTGACCTATAATATGTAACCTTATTAAATGAGTCAGATGGGTTGAATATGGGAAACATGTTGTTTGATTGTGGTTAAGTTTTACAGGAAACTCACACATGGAACGCTTGGACACCTGTTACTCTCACTTAAAAGAGTGAGACTGTGCAAAATAAACATGTTTGTTGTTAACCTGCAGCCAATGATTCATTATTCCCTGAGTCCCAGTCCAAAAAAACTGGAATGGAAAAAAAATTAGATGACGAACTTTTAAGACTAGTCTAAACCTTTTATTGCTATTTTAGCTGCTTACAAGAAAAATAGGACTTTTAACCCAATAAAGCCTGTATCATATTAGATGCACACATTTTAAGACCACTAAATTAACAACATGATCAAAACTTTGCTGAAAACCCTGTCATCTGAGTGACTGAAGTACTTTTAGTATAATTGTAAAAAAAAAAAAAGAGTCCTCCTTCAGGCCCTGGTTTACGTGTCTTTTTGGTGTGAAATGTAAATAGAAGAATAACTTATATATTATGTATTTAAAATGACTTAACAGAACTTTTTATTATTTTATTTTATTTTATTTTATCTAAAGGCTTTGCAGGATTTTAAGTATCAGTTGAAGACCAGCTTGTCAGGCTGGAAGGACAGATTAAACCAGCTAAGACCATCAAACTAACCTTGAAGCATTTATTTATTTATTTTTTTCTCAGCTGGATGATGTTTATTCTGTGCTACACAGTAGAAGAAAATTGAAGTTAAGATCAATTGTGTGGAGAAAAAGTTACTGATAAAAGAGTCATTTTGAGAAAAGAACATCTTATTACATCTTAACACAGTATATCAAAACATTAATTATGAATAATCTACAGTGATTATCAATTGAAAAGAAATGCATCGAAAAAATGTTTAAAAAAAATTGTGTTGGTCGGTGCTTAACATCTGGAGAATTGCAGGGAAAATAGAAACACCTAGTATTAAGAAATTTCAGTGTTATTTTTTCATCATTTTTATTAACAATATGTCGTTAGAATCATCAACGAACATTTTCAGTCAGTACTTCTGTTGACTGATTATCACTGGTCCCAAATTAAACCGAAAATAATATGACTTAAATGGGATTAAATATTGATTTATAGTTTGCCCTGTAGTTTTCTAGCTGATGAGGGGAGAGCTCAGAGACAGTTAAACGGCAGGACAGGACTGATGGATGCCTGATCAGCACTCAACAAGCCTGATATCTGTGGGACAGGCCTCTAGAAACAGCAGACAGAGAACCACTACATCATCATCCACACAAAATCCATCTATCCATCCATCTAGAACCAGATGCAATAAGTATTTGGTAAGCTGGTTACACATGACTACAGTACAGAGGACTGAAATCTCAACTTTCTAATGAATGGAGAGAGCAATTCTGACTTAGAATTAATATTTATGACTGCATGCCACCTCACTCAGTCTTACATAATTAAAATAAATATCACACATAAATGTACAGAATTACTCTTTTACAAAATCCATTAGCGACAGATTTCATTAGCAGAAAAAGCCATTTATAAATACCACCATGAGCCAATGTGATAAACTGAAATGAATGCAATAGTCTATTCAAATACATCTTAAAAGGAGTCACAGAAGAGCACATGAAAAATAAAAATCGCTTAGTTTTCAGGGAACTGAACCTATATAGTGCTAAATGCCATCATAAATGCCAGGATCAATCTATTCAGCACAAAAATCAATGAAAAACAGATTTTCCTTGCCTGAGTCAAGCTGGTCAACTTCCAGAATCAGAAAAGCAGAAATCGGAAATAATAAAACACACACACAAACACATTTGCCCAAACTATCATCACCTCAGTGTAAGCCAGTAAAGTAAATAAGTGTGGCAAAATGGGTTATTCCCACATTTGAAACAGCCTTTATCAATCTCTCATTGGACTTTGTACAACAATAAAGGGCAACTGGCAATTTATTGTACCTCATTTGTTGCAAAATTGCTATAAAAGGCTATCAACAGCTAACAATTTCTTCAAATCTAATGGATGGTCCAAATCATTCTATGAGGCTTGTGAGGATGCCAGATCTGCTACAATTACTTGTAAAATGTTCTTTCATCAGATGCCCTGCTGCATTTCTAGAAATCAAAAGAACATTGTTTTCAAATGATTTGAAGCCATTTAGACTTAAGCGACTGCAAACAGATCATAATAAAATACAGAATTCAATTTCATGAAGTAATAACAATTCTGAACGCTGTTTTGACGGTTGTCGGTCTGTAAAATACATCAAAACCCAGAAGTTTAATTTGAACGTTTGGATACTGAAAATTTGTTTGTTCTTTGTTTTTTAACCATAGGTTCATAGAGGACAAAAATGTCCATGTCAAAAAACTCTCATACAATTTTGAAGCTTGGGATTACAGACTTAAGTTTGGTCTTATTTTAAAGAAGAACCTTGGCAGTTTATTGCTGAAGTTAAGCTGTAATTTTTTTTTTTTATATAAAAAATATATTTTATAAAACAATTTAAACTAAAAAATTATAGAAAATCAAAGCCATGAATCTAAACAAGTTGTGTTCCAAATTTGAGGTTGATATCTCAAAAAATGAGCTTTTAGTAAGATTTAGTTTGAGTGCAGTACCAAACTTCCATTAGATTCCAGCAAAACTCTGCTGGCATTCGCATCGGTGGGATGTGTGAAATTTCTCTCTCTCAAACATTACAGGTGCGCACACACAAACACAATTTTATTTAGGACACACACACAAACCACACTCTGACATCCATACCAACATACCCACACAATTATACCTGCATTATTTATCCAGTTGACTATAATATGCATAAGCAGAAAACAGGAATGAAGTATTTGTTTTATATGCCAAACTTGGAAAAATGGCACCATCTAGTAAAAATAGTAAATAGTAAAATTTAAAATAGTAAAAATGTTAATTTTTAATTTAATTTAATTTTACATTTTTAAATTTAATTTTTGAAGCCTTACCAACGGAATGAAAGGCTATTAACAAGTATTGCTTAATTGTAAATGGCCCTGGAATTAAAAATTGCAGTTTTAATGGGTTTCAATGAGGACATTTTTGTCCTTAAGGTCCTGAGAAGAACTATTTTTTGTACCTAGTGTAAAATAGATTTATTAAAGTAAATGAGGGTAAAATATTTAAATTCCAATAAAAATACATACCTGTGCCAAAATGTATGCAATTGGCATTAATACAAGCAAAACGATCAACAAAAACAAAACTGAAAAGGACAAAAATGTCCATAAGGTCGCACAAGGGTTAATTTTATTTACATGTGACAGACTGCAAATGTTTGATTAATACAGCAATTCATTTCACTTGTTTTCTTTGTGTTTAAAAACCATGCAATTCTCCATTATCAACTGTTTAAATAATCATCAAACATTAAAAGTTCAATATTATCTTCATGTCTCATTAGCTTTCAGAAATGGTGTTTTTCTAGAATAATCTACAGTAATTTCCTTGCCTGGTTATTGTCGTAAATCACTAAATATCCTTTGCGTGGTAAATGATATGCAGTTAAATATTGTCAAGATAACTTTTTCCAGCACTAAAAGCTTGTAAAAGCTTTATTGTAAAGTAATAGGGCAGAAAATACTGTCTAATGCAAATGAATTGAATTTGATGATTCTCATTATACAAAGAATCGTTTTTTCTTCTGGGACACATCTTGCCTGCTGACGCGAAGACTAATTATATTTTTTTCAGTGTTCTTTCTAATACAATTTGCCGTGTTCTTTCAGAGGGAATTCTTAGAGAAAAAGAAAAGCATGTTGACACTTATAATTAATCGGGAAGATTTCTGTGAGCCATACATTCCTGATTTACAAGAACCTGTCAATGACAGTGTAAAACTGAAGGAAACTGAGAAGAGACATCATTAAAAGTAAAAAATGGTGCTAACTTCACTTGTAAAACGCTAGCTAGGGAAATGTAAGCTATTTTTAGATGTGACTATTTATGTCCCCTATAGCTGAGCAGGTTGGTAGTGCTCATTAAACAGTTCAGCCTTACAGCTGAGTTCATCTTCATTACGTGCTGAAACTCACTGCTGGGTGACGGGAATTTAACAGAAGTTTCCCAGGCTCTACCTGCATTCAGCAAAGCATGAAACTCTACAGCAAGACGAGCCATTGTTTTACAGCAACGCTGTTATGCCTTTGTATTCATGCCTCCAGGACGGGCCTTGCTTCCATTTAATGTCATTCAACTAACATGTCAACAACATCTCACCACAGTTACCACATTGGTTTCAAATCCAAAAGAGACACCATGAAATCACCATAAAAGCCGTCCACAAGAAGCAGACCAAAAATGATTAATTAATGATGTTTCTTTGGAACCACCACCAATGGTTAAAGTTGGCACAGATGACAAAGGGAAAGTGAATTTGATGAAATTTTGGTCTTTTCACACCAAATATATATTTTATATTTATCATTTATATCATTTATATTATCAAAATATTGTCATATTTTAGCTTTCCAGCATATAAACATGAATTAGATAAATTCTTTAAAAAAATGTATTGAGGGTTTAATTTATTTATTTACTATCACAGATATAGTTTTCAAAATATTTTGATTTTAGTAAGTATATTTTTAAATATTCTATTTATTTCAAGTAATGAAAATGCTTTTTTTAGTTTTAGTTAACTATAACAACCTTGCTTACAACTGAGAAAGACACTAAGTGAGCCATTCCTCTAAATCTGAGGCCATTTGGAAGCAGTTTCCAAAGACAGAACATACTGAAGAATCATTGTTAGACTCCACAACAAGCTTGTTTTCTAAATGGCATTTATTTGGGTGAGGGGTGAGAGGGGTGAGAGGCTTCCCTGGCTGATAGGTAGGAAATGATCAGGTATGCTTGTCTTTGGGGACTCGTTACCATAACAACATCAGGTTTCCATATAGCTATAATAGGAATGTACTTAGGACCTCTTCTTGGAAACTCAAATGAGACCCTACACTTTTCTAAGGCTCTCAGAGCTCTCCTGAAGATGCTTATGTCAAGCCAAACTTACATGTTCATAACAATCAAAGGAAAATTAATGAAAATCCATCTGTAACCCATGTAGCAGTTTGAGAATTTTTAACCAAAGTATATTATAGACTTTTCATTAAGACCCCAAAGAATCATGTCAGCTTGTGGAAAATGGGCATCCGATGAACCCTTTAAGTCTGTAGCCCTACTTTTCAATTATTCTTTAAGATTTTGCCAAATTCTGTAACATTCTGCATTATACACTAAATTCAATTTATTCCACAATTCTGTTTTCATTTTCTCATAGCAGTCCAAAATGTGTTAATTATAAAGGGTTTCCACATACATTTTCAACCTGATCTCATGATAAAAACACACCTGTGGGAACTTCTTTCCAACTTCTTTTTTATGTCCACTGAGTGACGCTAAAAGAGTGTTTGCTTTTTCCTGTGGAACAGATGAATTTCTACATGTCACTGCAGTTCTGACTTGAAATGTCCGTTGAGTGGCGCTATAATTCTAATGCTCCATGACGTTTTAAAATAACATACCATCTGCATTACACAAAAGCAAATGTGATGTAAAAATGCAATCGCAAGCATGTCGTTTTAGCTTGTTTTTCGATCTCTAATCTTTCAGCTCTTTCACTGTGAGTCATGTATTTCATTGGATTTGTACCCATGAATTCCGCATCCGTACCCAGTGAAATTCCGTGCCGCCTGAGCTACCAAACAAGCTTGTTGCTAAATTGGTGTTGTCCGGAAAGCAAAACATATGGAGCTGTAATCATAACTGTGTATGAAAACGATTACAAGTGCTCGGTGTTTTACCACCTCTAGTGTTCATTGCTGCTGGAAACTGCAGTGATATGTACTTATAGGTACGTATTTCACATCTTGTAAGTGTAAGTCACAAATTGTGTTTTGTAAATACTTTACTATTTGATATCTAATTTACTGTTGTGGAATGGATTCCACTCAGCTGTTGCTAAAGCAACCAATGTTCACTCTAGAATGAACAAAGTCAAATTACTGACAAAGATTCAGAAAATCTGATGTGAATACATTTCCCTTAAGCGGACATTTTCTCCAGACCAGACTTGTACATTTAACTTTTAATTATCCCATTACTGCCCAAGACATGCATTGAACTCATTTAGTCAGGCATAGCATTGCATCCAAGTGGCTCTTTGATTGATGAGGTGCAAACTTACAGATGGTTGAACTACTGCTGAGCTATTCTCTCCTATTCCAGCAGGACATGGCAGACAGCGGTATTTGATGCTAAAACATTTCCAAGAAAGTTATTTTTAAAATGAACATTCATGGATTGTATTTTTTATTCTCTATATGGATTCTCAGAACCCAATGATCTGATAAATGCAGCAGTAAATTGAGTTGTGAGTAAACTGGTGAGTGAGTTGGTAGGCAAGAAAAAACATTTAAACCAGAAATTCATATTTCGGTCAATAATCTGTTAGCCAGAGAACATGTTGACATTTAATAACTAAACAGGATCGCTCAGCAGGAGTCCTTTAATACTAATCTCTCCTCTGATCATGCCACTAATCACAGCAAAGCCTGACAAATATGCTCCTGTTTTCACTGGGGAAATGGTTTCAAAACCAGTTTCATTGCTGTAGATCATGAAATAGCTAATATCTATAGTAAGTATTACAATAGATATCTTTAGTTGCAATGTCCTGAAAAAAAAAGAAAAGTCTGACTTGTTGATATCATATTACTAAAAAATGATATTAAAATTGTATAGTATTTAATCTAAATAAATAAACAATAAAATATAAAAAACTAATTTACAATTTTAAGTACCACAAGTGAATTTATTATCATATTATTATAATAGCTATTAAATAATAATAATAATAATAAAAAAAATCTACACTGACAAAAATTTGCAACAATTTTAATCAGAAATGACTAGTAAATTTCCCAAATAATGAATGAATGAATGAATGAATGAATGAATTAATTAATTAATTAATTAATTAATCAATTTTGAAGTACCATAACTTTTTTTCAGTGTATAAAGAAAGGGGATTAGCACATTTTCAATTTATGCAGAGGTCAGACAGATTAAACCACATTTTCAAAAAGAAAATACTACGTCTGTTTTTGAAGCAACTGATAGCAAAATTGTGGAAAAATTCCTCCTGAAAAAGAGCAATCTTGATAACACCATATTGAGCAACTATATACCAATATCAAATCTTCCTTTTATAGGCATGATTATTGACAAGGTTGTTTTTAATCTGCTGAACGACTTCTTAAACTCAAATGGATACCTAGACAAGTTTCAATCTGATTTCCGACCACATCACAGCACAGAGACAGCGCTCATAAACATAATAAATGATATTCGCATAAATTCTGATTCTGGCAAAGTATCAGTGCTGGTGCTGTTAGATCTCAGTGCTGCGTTTGACACTGTCAATCATAACATACTTCTAAAGAGACTAGAAAACTGGGTCAGGCTTTCTGGGATGGTCCTCAAATGGTTCAGGTCATACTTAGAAGGGAGAGGTTATTGTGTGAGTATAGGAGAGTACAGTATACATCTAAGTGGACATCAAGACACATGGAGTTCCACAAGGCTCAATTCTTGCACCACTCTTGTTCAGCCTGTATATACTCCCACCAAATTGCTCCCACCAATTGGGTACCAAATTGCATATCACAGCTATGCAGATGACACCCAGATTTACCTAGCCTTCCCTCTGCAAATGCATTGATGAAATTAACAGTTGGATGTGCCAAAACCATCTTCAGTTAAACAAGGAGAAAACTGAAGTAATTGCATTTGGAAACAAAGATGAAGTTCTCAAGGTAAATGTGTACCTTGACTCTAAGGGTCAAACAACTAAAAATCAAGTCAAGAATCTTGGTGTGATTCTGGAGTCAGACCTTAGCTTCAGTAGTCATGTCAAAGCAATAATTAAATCAACATACTATCATCTCAAAAACATTGCAAGAATTAGATATTTGCAGTCAAGAATTGTTCATGCCTTTATCACCAGCAGGGTGGATTACTGTAATGGTCTCCTCACCAGCCTTCCCAAAAGACCATTAGACAGCTGCAGCTCATACAAAACACTGCTGCCAGGATTCTGACTAGAAGCAGAAAATCTGAGCATATCACACCAGTCCTCAGACCTCTACACTGGCTTCCAGTCACATTTAGCAATAAATTTAAAGCATTATTACACGTTTATAAATCACTAAATGGCCTAGGACCTAAATGCATTGAATATAAGCCTAACAGGCCACTCGGCTCATTAGGATCAAGTCAGTTAGAAATACCAAGGGTTCACTCCAAACAAGGGGAATGCGCTTTTTGCTATTATGCCACCCACAGTTGGAACCAGCTTCCAGAAGAGATCAGATGTGCTGAATCAGTAGCATATTTAAATCCAGACTCAAATCTCATCTGTTTAGCTGTGAATTTACTCAACGAGCGCTATGCTACGTCCAAACTGATTGCACTGTATTTTATGTATAATCATTTTTATTCTTAACTGTTTTAGTTCATTTTAAATCAATTTTAAATAATTTTTAAATGTTTTAAATTATTGGTTTTGTTGTTGAGATTATTTTTTTATGGTTATTTTAATTCCCTTTGTATGTAAAGCACTTTGAATTACCATTGTGTATGAAATGTGCTATATAAATACACTTTGCCTTGCCTTTGCCTTGCCTAAAGCAAAAAAAAAATGAGCATGCACAACTGAAAAAAAAACAAAAAAAAAAACATTACTAGCTATTACAATAAAAAAAAATCCTAATATTAAAAAATAAACAATATGACACCAATTATAGCATGCATTTCTAGGATTTCTAGGATTTCTCAACTAAAAGCAATACATAAAGGGTTCATATCTTATATCAGACTTATTATTTTTTGTGATGTCCATTTAGGGTTAGTTGTATTTTTATCAATCGATCGATCAATCAATCAATCATTCAAATTTTTGCTTCCCAACAAACTGCTAAGACCAAAGACAACTGAAGAATCAAGGTATATAAACAAACTGTCCTTTTGGACTTCTTTAAATACTTACAGTATGTTTTTCATAGTACATCAAAAACACTTATTTCAGAGGATGAAGGCAAATATGATTTCTCATGATGTGACCCCTTTAATTAGAGTTGAAACACACACACACACACACACACACACACACACACATTAGATATGTTAACAGCCTAATGCCATTTCTATTAAGGTAATAATATCTATTTAATGTTTTGCTAAAACCATTGCACTGTACAAAAAAAAAAAAATAAATAAATAAAACAAACAAACAAAACAGTCTGTCAGTCAATCATCTGAAGTGTCATTTGACATCAGCAGGAAAGTCGCTTGTGTTTGTGTTTTGAGATTGGTGGCAGGCAGCTGCTCACAGCAGGAAGCATAAAAACAGTAATAGTCAGCAAGAGAGACCTAAGAGAGGAGTGACGTTGTACATTTCAGCACTTAGCGGTAGCCTTCAGATTCAGCTGCATTCATGCTAAAGGCAGCACATAACATTAAGATCACTGCGTCTGATTAAGGGAGCGTTTACACAACATCATTTTCAAGTGAAAACAACAACAGCGTTTTAGGGGCCTAAAAATTATAACTTTTGAATATGGGTTTCAAAATGTGATTTAAAAAAAAAAAACAACTGCTATCTCTATGTAAACAAAAAAGCTAATTTGTGAAAGCAGTGACATTATGTGCATGTGTATTACGTGTTTAGTCAATAGAGGGTATGCACTGACGTCACTTTCCCGCTGGGACATGCCCCCTCAGCCGGACTGAGTGGCAAAAGAGCTTTCAGCGTGAATGTATTTAATAGGGAAGATGTGAAAACGTGAGTAAAACAAACAATAATTAGTTTAAACTAAAGGTTGCTGAACCTGATATAATGTTCCTAATAACTTCACAAATATCCAGGGGTCTATGGATATTGATGCAGCCAGGAATCGTGTTTACTAACACTTATATGTGTCTGAGTTTGACGCTGACGAAAATAAATAAAGCAAATTTGCCTATGAACTAATTTTGTAAATGCAAAATAGGTTATATCAATGTTATATATATCATCATATCGTCCAGCTGAAAAACGTATATAGTTTTTGTTAATGTTTTTTTAAAAAAACATCCAGTTATGCAGAATTTAAGATGGTAAATATATTTAGTTGATGAATTGTCAATATGATATACTATAATGCAATGTATAGGATATGATTTTACTGCACAACTCAATATATTAACATGAAATTATAACTGCAAATCCTGCAATGTTTCGCTGCCTGGAGACCATTTGTTTCTTTGAATTGCAGTGATTAATTTGCTTCTCTTTTCAGTAGCTTTCAGCAGTCTGTAAAATTATACCTCAGGTTTCTTGTCAAATCTCTTTGTACAGTCAGTCGCAAAGCTTGTTCTTATTTTAGAGGTGTTTCGTGTGTTCTGTCACAGCACTCACATTGAAACCAATGCTGCCACTCAGTCTTTTTGCCACTCAGTGGGCGAAACTGCAGTCACTCCGGCTGATGGTGACGTCACATGCTCATACCCTCTATAGGTATGAGCACAGATGCATAGTGTTTTGTACAAAGTGACATCGCCAACTACTGGCCTGGCATGAATAATACAGCATTTTTAGTCATTTTTGCAAATCAATGTGAACAGGCATCATTTTGATGTTGTTGCTGTCAGTACATTAAATTTTTCAAAAACACGAAGGAAAAACTTTTTAGTTTTTAGCACATTGCTGTTTTTTTATTTATTTTTTTTTTTAGCAGTATGACATCATTACTGCTCAAGCCCCACCCACAGCAGCTGACAGTATTAGCATATTTCTACTCTCAGCCGTTTGTATGCTGTCCGCCATTTTCTTCCACCCTCAAGCAGTTGTAGTGACAACAATGTCTCCTAAGCAATGCAGGTGTTTTGTAGTTGGATGTAAAAGTGAACGTCATTTACACCAGACGCGAACGAAGTGTTAGGCGTGAGTGATTTACATGTTAAGTCAATACAAAGACGGGATAGACATCCTGCGAATGACGTGAATTGAGTGCTTGATTTTGCGCAAGTTGAAAAATCTGAACTTTGGTGATTATTCGTGCCGCGTTAACCAATCAGGAGCTCGCTAGCGAGTGGAGGCAGAAATCTGAAACAACAATGGAGGACAAAATCATTGTCGCTGTATGTGGATACCCGGAGCTGTATGATACATCTTCGTACTTTTATAGAAACAGGAATAAAAAGGATCTTACTTGGAAGAAAGTGAGTGAGGAGGTCAGACAATCTGAATCTGGTAAGTTGTAAAAAACACTCTTTACTCAATTTGAGCTATATACATACTGATAGACTGATCTGATGGACCCAGACATGGCAGCGATCAAGTCTACGCCGTTTTTCAGCCTTCCATAGCACATAAAGTGCAGCTACCCTCTCAACAAAATCCATGTCAGCCATTTCGAAATGAGACTGGAGCCGCCTAGCAGAAGCCCCTCCCATGACGCGAATTCACATCTGTTGTGAAGTGAATTTCATGCGCGAATGAAGCGAGTAAACTCAAAATGTTCAAGCGTCCAACTATGTGCGAATAGCGTGATTTATTTGCGCAAGTCACGTCCGGTGTGAACGCACCGTAAGAGTCATTTTCTCCCAACATCAGAGCCACTGAGGATGCTGTGGATTAGTTGGATGCAGTTTTGTTTTTGATGGTAATGCGCCACTAAATACACAAACAAACAAAAAAACAAAAAAAAATGGAAGAGTGGGGTGGAGTGAGCTCTAGCTCATTATCATTTAAAGAGACATGGACTGAAACCTGTCACTGTAAACAGAACTGTTTTTGACAAGGTATAAATAGTTATTTTTTACCCGACCATTGAGGAATTTCATGAAGACCCAAAAGAATCATACCAGCTTGTGGCTTTAAAATCATTTGCACTCACATGAGAGATCTTGCCCATGTCCCACAGCCAAAACACAGAGCAGGATATATGATGAAACATTTATCTTTGTGTGGAAACATAATTAAACTTAACTAAGAAACTCATTTTTATTGTTCTCCATATTCAAGAACTTTGTATTGTGTCTATTTTAATGCACTTGTAATATCTCACTAAAAGCATAATTTACTAAAAAACTGTCACTGTCTCAGCCCTACTACTTCCTTTATATTGGTAACTCCCAGGTACTGGAAATTTTCAGTCATGCACTAAATTTAACCACACCACTAGGTGCATAAGTCCAAGATGACTGCTATCAGCCAATACAACATAAAACATTAAGTAAATCTTTGACACCACTTAACAATAATTTAATTTAGATCTAATTAAAAAAAAAAAAAAAAAAAAAAAAAAAAAAGATTTAATAACAATACACAAAAACCTTTTGATCTCTGTGCATGCTTTCCTTATCATCAGCTGTTTATTATGCAGTCCATTGTGCTATAGGTGATGAGGGACATTTAATAAGAAGTAATAAACTGAATATGGAATCAATTACAGCTCCCCAGGCTGATAGCAATGATATCATTCCCTTTCTGTTAATACGTCTCTCACACTAGCCATACTCTGAATGCTAACAGGCCGGTCGCTCCAGTGGCATACAGTACCAAACAGTGTAGCCTTTCACTTAAAAATTTAACATTTACAATTTTATATTCAGTTCAGCATACAAAATATTATTTTCTGCATAAATGTGTTCTCTTTACACAGTAAGTCGTGAGTGCTCAAAATAGCATTATATTTAAGCATCCTGAAGGTTTGTCAAACATGTGGATAGATGCTGGAATCAAATCATGATATCAATACTGGCCTAGTGGTCCAGATATAAGGATTGTGCTGTATATGTGAGGCGTTCTGGGTTCAGAAGATGAATAAACTGTCACCTTTTTACTTGTTGACTTTCTTGGCCTTGTGAATGATGAACTGTTTGAACTCATGGGTCACATTTTGCTCCCAAGGAACGTGAGAGGACATTTTGAAACTTCTCATTCCGTCTCCCTATTCTTTAATACATATTTTGTCACTTCACCAGGAAGGTGAGAAGGAAAAATAAGGAGAGAGCTGACCGATGAGACGAGTAACAGGCAAGCCATCTATCTCTGTCTCTGGTTAGCAGAAGGTCTTCTTTCTATCTTCGTCATTCTCTGAAAATGTTGAAATGCCATTCAGCATATGTTCAAGGGCTGGCAAAGGACAAATACATTGTGCCAATGGCCCCTCTTCTTTTGCCAAAGCCTGATTGGTTTGGCCAAAAACAACATGATACAGTCAAACAGATGGGGAAAAATCATACTAATGCATATGTATGCATGGTTAACTATGTTCCTGGAAAAAGCACATACAGTAAGTAGCCAATGCTGAGTGCTGAGATCTCTCTGCTTCAGTGATTAAAGAAAAAGTTTTGCCAAAATACGAAAATTTGCTGCACTCACATTTAGGCCATCCTCTGCAGTGAATGAGTGTCGTCAAAATGAGAGCTGATAAAACCATCATAACTGGCCAAAATAACATACAGAGTCCATAATCCATAATAATGCTTTCTCCAGTGAATAAGTCCATCATCTGTTGTCCTAGCACATCAAAATCCACCAACATATTTGTTTAAAACTGTTTTTGCTTGTAAACGGTGGTTGATCTATGTATATTTCTCTCTTGATTCATACCAGACCATTTTTTAAACTTTTTATTTCGTGGAGAAAACAATATTATGGATCAAGGACTTGTATTTTAGCAAGAAGCAACATTTTAAAGATAGTTACATAATCAGAATAAAACATTAGTTTAAATGTCCGCTGAGGAAAGCGATATATTTTTCGTACTGTCCTTTTACCTTTTAAAGGAGAAGCTTCTTTTTTCAGTAGATAAGAAATTACGTTTCTTGAGGAAAACATATCAGGAATGATCTCCATATAGTGGACTTCTATGGTGCCGCCAAGTTTAAACTTCCAAAATGAGTTTGAAGTTTAAATGCAGCTTCAAATAACTCTAAATGATCCCAGCCGACGAAGTATCTTATCTAGCAAAATGATCGGTCATTTTTGAAACAAATTGACAATTGATATACTTTTTAAAGTGATTGATTGTTTCCCTAGATAAGACCCTTCTTCCTCGGCTGGTATCATTTAGAGCCCTTTGAAGCTGCATTTAAACTGCGTTTGAAAGTGTTTGAAAGCCGTGTCTGTCAGTGGATCCATCTATGTGCAGATGTATTCGGGATCCGCTGACACACGTGGCTTTCAAACGCTCCCATTGTGCTTATGTGTGAGCACTCGGTGAGGAGCGTAAAGCGCTTATCATTGTAGCCAATCAGTCATGTCTGTTGAGTGCGTGAACACTTGGCGATGTTTAAAAATCGGCTCAACAGCACTCAAATGTGAGCGGGAAATGGACATTTTTAAAATTTCAGTACCAAAAGTACCGAACCTGGTACCTTTTGACAACCCTAACTCCTTCTTTAAACATATATAGTATGAAGTGCATGCTTTCATATTTTTACAATGCAATTAGCACCTTGCGTGAAGGCTCACTTGCATCTATTAAATCTCAGTGGAAGGAGGACATAAGAGAAAATATATCAGAAGAACAATGGGAAAATATTCTACGTCATGTATACTCCTCTTCCTTCTGTGCAAATCACGGTCTGAATCAGTGTAAAATCCTTCATCGCACACACTGGACCAAAGTTAGACTTTCCAAAATTTATCCCGATATGAATCCCACGTGTGACCGCTGTTACCAAACTCCTGCAACTACTGTGCATATGTTTTGGTCTTGTCTATCTCTACACAAAATTATTGGTCAGATCTTTAAAACATTATCTGAAGTTTTCAAAAGTCATATTGAACCTTTTGCTGTTACGGCTTTATTTGGTACCCTTTCTCAATCGCCTGACATACCCAAACATAAAACGTCTCAGGTTACGTATGTAACCCCGGTTCCCCGAAGGGAACGAGACGCCGCGTCGAAACGCTTTGGGAACGCCTTCAGCGTGACCGCGCTCTGAATCACGTGTGCAATCAGACCAATGGAAGAACGAAACGTCATAGGCGGGTGACGTCACTGACCAGGAAGCATAAAAGCACGTGCGCCAGAACGAGCGTCAGCTTCCAGGAGAGAAGCAGCGCTCGCAGGGACGCAGGAGGATGGCTACGAGACGCGGCGTCTCGTTCCCTTCGGGGAACCGGGGTTACATACGTAACCTGAGACGTTCCCCTTCAGGAACTCGAGCCGCGTCGAAACGCTTTGGGAACGAGATGCCCACGCCGCCAGACCCCAGTCCCTGCCTAGGATGTGCTAGGAGCAAGGACAGAGGAACCAGGCGAGATCCACAGGTCAAGTTCATAAAAGGTCCTCACAAAGGTCAAAGGTGTGGACCAACCCGCAGCGTTGCAAATGTCTTGCATGGGAACCCCAGCAAGAAAAGCTTTAGAGGCAGCCATGCTCCGGGTAGAGTGAGCTCTGACCCCTAGAGGAGGAGGGAGGTCAGAGGCCTCATACGCAGAGCAAATAGCGTCCACTATCCAGCGACTTATCGTTTGCTTGGAAGCAGGGAGGCCCCTCTTAGGGGGGCCATAACAGACAAACAGCTGATCTGACTTTCTCCACCTGGCAGCCCGGTGGACGTATGCGTCCAGTGCTCATACCGGACACATACAATTAAGCTTCTGCTGGTCAGCGTCCCGAAAGGGAGGAGGGCAAAAGGCCTGAAGTACGACAGGCCGTGGTGTCGAGGAGGGGACCTTAGGGACATACCCCGGACGAGGGTAAAGGAAAGCTTTTGAAAGGCCTGGAGCGAAATCCAGGAAGGAAGGGGCCACAGAGAGGGCCTGAAGATCCCCAACTCTCTTTAGGAAAAAAAGAGCAAGAAGAGAGGACAGTCTTTATGGTAAGAAATCTGTCAGAAATTTCCTCAACAGGCTCGAAAGGAGGCCTGCAGAGAGCCTCTAACACCACGGACAGGTCCCAGGGAGGGACACGGGGACGTACCGGACATATAGAGAACTATCCTTTCTATGCATTCTGGCCTAACAGAGAGAAAGCAAGCAAAGCATTTTTACCCCTGGTTGAGTCTTTCTACTCAACAGTTGCACAGAATGGCAATGGTGAATCTCTGGACCTGTTTAGCAATGGAAATAATTGGTGTTCTATAGAGAAGGTAAGATTTCTGAATCCACAAATTGAGAAGAACCAATCAGTTGGACAAATTGCCATGAAGGTGTTCTTGAGCTTGGGACCTTCATATTCCTGTGTTGTTTCTCTTCCAACATGGGTAAGAGACAGTTTCGATTATTGTGGCTTCACTGAAATGATCAAACAGAAAATGATCGACTGGCCTGAGTTTTACAGCATTGTGTTTAAGAACTTGAGTGCTGTGGACACACATAACAGAAATTTGCTTGTTCTGAATGCCATCAACTTGAATGATCCTGCTGTTGATGATCTGCTGATAATTTACCCTTGCATTCCAACACAGAAATGTCAGAACCTTCAATTTATCAAACGACCTGTGAATCCTTCTGGCAAAGTGACTTGTTTGTACGAACTTGAGGAAGGACGCATTCTTGAAGGAACTGAAGATGACTTCCTCTCACCAAAAAGGATTCAAAGACTTTCAGAAATGGGAATGCTGAGTGAACGTCTCCCTTTAGAGGACATCATAGAAAGAGTGGGGAAGATATCTAGTTTTTGGCAACAGGATAAATCTAAATTTTGTAAATGTCTTCAGTGTCTCATGGAGTCAATGAAAGACTCCTCAGAAGATGTGAATTCTCTGCACTGGCTCACACTGTCTCAAATACCATTCCTTCCTGCCTTAGCTCCTTTAGTTCAGCAAAATGAACACCACATTTTTAAAAAAATTGACAATTGAGACTTTTTAAAGTGACCATTGTCACAGTTTAGTAAGACCCAGAATTCACAGGCTGGTATCATTCAGTCCTTCAAATACACAGTTATGATCCAGTTTTCCAAAAACTGAGAGTACAGACAAATCCATCAGTTGAGACAGTCTTCAGCAGCTGTTTCGGGATCCACCAACACTGCAGTGCATTTGAAAAGACTGCTCTCCTCAAAATTGCTCAGACTTGTAGCCAATCAGTCAATTATTTGCTGGTGCAGAAAGATCCCAATGTTTAAAATTGGCCATGCAACAGCACTCAAATTCATTTTCAAATGGACATTTTTTTGTAAATGTGAGTACAAAAGTACCAGAACCTGGTACCTTTTGAGAACCCATAACTCTTTCTTTAAACATATAGTATGAAGTGCTTGCTTTCAATTTTTACAATGCAATTAGCACCTTGATGTGAAGGCTCACTTTACATCTATTAAATCTCAGTGGAAGGAGGACATATGTGCATATGTTTTGGTCTTGTCTATCTCTACACAAAATTATTGGTCAGATCTTTAAAACATTATCTGAAGTTTTCAAAAGTCATATTGAACCTTTTGCTGTTACGGCTTTATTTGGTACCCTTTCTCAATCGCCTGACATACCCAAACATAAAACGTCTCAGGTTACGTATGTAACCCCGGTTCCCCGAAGGGAACGAGACGCCGCGTCGAAACGCTTTGGGAACGCCTTCAGCGTGACCGCGCTCTGAATCACGTGTGCAATCAGACCAATGGAAGAACGAAACGTCATAGGCGGGTGACGTCACTGACCAGGAAGCATAAAAGCACGTGCGCCAGAACGAGCGTCAGCTTCCAGGAGAGAAGCAGCGCTCGCAGGGACGCAGGAGGATGGCTACGAGACGCGGCGTCTCGTTCCCTTCGGGGAACCGGGGTTACATACGTAACCTGAGACGTTCCCCTTCAGGAACTCGAGCCGCGTCGAAACGCTTTGGGAACGAGATGCCCACGCCGCCAGACCCCAGTCCCTGCCTAGGATGTGCTAGGAGCAAGGACAGAGGAACCAGGCGAGACCCGCAGGTCAAGTTCATAAAACCTTACAAAGGTCAAAGGTGTGGACCAACCCGCAGCGTTGCAAATATCTTGCAGGGGAACCCCAGCAAGAAAAGCTTTAGAGGCAGCCATGCTCCGGGTAGAGTGAGCTCTGACCCCTAGAGGAGGAGGGAGGTCAGAGGCCTCATATGCAGAGCAAATAGCGTCCACTATCCAGCGACTTATCGTTTGCTTGGAAGCAGGGAGGCCCCTCTTAGGGGGGCCATAACAGACAAACAGCTGATCTGACTTTCTCCACCTGGCAGCCCGGTGGACGTATGCGTCCAGTGCTCGCACCGGACACATACAATTAAGCTTCTGCTGGTCAGCGTCCCGAAAGGGAGGAGGACAAAAGGCCTGAAGTACGACAGGCCGTGGTGTCGAGGAGGGGACCTTAGGGACATACCCCGGACGAGGGTAAAGGAAAGCTTTTGAAAGGCCTGGAGCGAAATCCAGGAAGGAAGGGGCCACAGAGAGGGCCTGAAGATCCCCAACTCTCTTTAGGGAGGAAAGAGCAAGAAGAAGGACAGTCTTTATGGTAAGAAATCTGTCAGAAATTTCCTCAACAGGCTCGAAAGGAGGCCTGCAGAGAGCCTCTAACACCACGGACAGGTCCCAGGGAGGGACACGGGGACGTACCGGAGGCCTCAGCCTCAGTGCACCGCGGAGGAAACGTGTAACAAGGGGGTTTCTGCCCACAGAAAGACCACCGAGAGGGGGCGGGTAGGCCGCAATGGCCGCCACGTAAACCTTCAAGGTGGAGTGGGTTAACCCTGCGGATAGCCTATCCTGCAGGAACTCCAGCACTGAGCCAACTGGGCAGTTAACTGGGTCTTGCTGGCGGCGTCCGCACCAAGAAGTGAAAAGCTTCCACTTCAAGGCGTACAGTTTCCTCGTAGAGGGAGCTCTAGACTGGAGGATGGTCTCAACAACCTCGGTTGAGAGACCGGAAGCTAAGAGGTGTGCCCCCTCAGAGGCCACACCCAAAGCTTCCACAGCTCCGGCCGGGGGTGAAGAATGGAGCCCCCTGCCTGTGAGAGGAGATCTCTCCTGACGGGAATCTCCCAGGGAGAGCCGTCGAGGAGAGAAATCAGGTCCGAGAACCATACTCGGCCCGGCCAGTACGGGGCTACTAGAAGAAGGGACACCCCGTCCCGGCGCACTCTCTCTAGAACTCCCGGGAGCAGAGCGATCGGGGGAAAGGCGTACAGACGTAGCCTCGGCCACGTCTGCACCATGGCATCCAGCCCCAGGGGAGCTGGATGAACTAGAGAGTACCAGAGGGGACATTGCGTGTTCTCCCTCGTGGCAAAAAGGTCCACCTGGGCTGGACCAAACACTCTCAGATCTGCTTCACCACCTCGGGGTGAAGCATCCATTCCCGGGCCTCGGCCCCTGTCTCGACAGGATGTCTGCTCCCAAGTTGAGATGCCCAGGAACATAAACTGCTCTCAGCGAGAGGAGTTTGCCCTGGGACCACACAAGGATCTGGTGCGCCAGCTTGTACAAGGGGCGCGAACGCAGACCTCCCTGGTGGTTGATGTAAGAGACCACCGAGGTGTTGTCGGTGCGGACCAACACATGGCGGTCTCTTAGGTCCGGGAGAAAGTGTTTCAGAGCCCGAAACACGGCCAGCATCTCCAGGCAATTTATGTGCCACGTGAGTTGGCGACCGCTCCACAGACCGCGGGCAGGGTGGCCACTCATGACCGCTCCCCAACCGGTGAGGGACGCGTCCGTCGCTAGCGTTACGCGGCGACAAGGAGCTCCCAGCACCGGGCCCTGAGACAAGAACCAAGGCTTCCTCCACATGTCCAGGGCACGTAGGCAACGCCGCGTGACCCTGATCATGCGAAGTGGGTTTCCCCTCGGGAGAACCCCTTGGTCTTGAGCCACCACTGTAGGGGTCTCATGTACAGCAGGCCAAAAGGTATCACGTTGGACGCTGCTGCCATCAGACCCAGCAGTTGCTGGAACCGCTTCACAGTGAGTGACTGGCCTTCCTTCACTCTCTTGACTGCAGTGAGGATCGACTCGATCCGAGCAGGAGACAACCGTGCCTGCATCGTGGTCGAATCCCACACCACGCCCAGATAAGTGGTTCTCTGTAGTGGAGAAAGCACACTTTTCTTGGCGTTCAGTCTCAACCCCAGCGCCTTCATGTGAGCGAGAACGACATCTCGATGCCGAACTGCCACCATCTCCGACTGAGCTAGGATCAGCCAGTCGTCGATGTAGTTGAGTATGCGGATGCCCTGGAGTCGCAGAGGAGCCAGAGCTGCATCCACACACTTCGTAAAGGTGCGGGGGGAGAGTGCTAGGCCGAACGGAAGAACCCGATATTGGTAAGCTTCGCCCCTGAAAGCAAACCTCAGGAACTTCCTGTGTTGAGGAAGGATGGAGACGTGAAAATATGCGTCTTTTAGATCTATCGTGACAAACCAGTCCTCGGACCTGATCTGAGACACGACTTGCTTGATGGTAAGCATCTTGAACTTCAGCCGCTTGACTGAGCGGTTCAAAAGACGCAGATCTAAAATGGGACGCAAGCCCCCATCCTTCTTTGGAACAATGAAGTACCGGCTGTAGAACCCGGACTCTCTTTCGAGAGGAGGGACCACCTCGATGGCCTCCTTCCTCAGGAGAGTAGCTACTTCCTGTTCCATTACCAGACCCTGCTCGGGGCCCACCAGTGTGGGAGAGACCCCGTTGAACGGCGGAGGTGGTGCGCCGAACTGAATGCGATAACCTCGCTCTACAGTGTGCAGGACCCAAGCAGACACATTGGGCAGTAGCTTCCACGCTGCCAAATGATCTACTAAGGGAACCAGCCTCTCGAGGCTGGCCTCTGGTGTTATGTGGGCCGCTGGAACGGTGTCCTGAAACGGTTGCCCGGCAGGAAGCACCTGAACCAGCGGCCCCAGAGACCCCCGCGGGGGTGGCGAGCTCCCCAGCCCCGCTACGTTGCCGGGCGGGAAAAACTGGGGTGGATGCTCGCTGGAGACCGCTGCGCCCTGAATCACCGGCAGGGTTGGCAGACCGATCTCCCGAGGGCACAGGGGGGACCCGGACACCGAATACTGCGGTGCTACCCGTTTCCCCCCAGATGGGGCTGCCCTCGGCGGTCCCGAGCTGTCAGGACCGCTTGGTCGAGGACCTCTTCGACTGAAGCACGACCCTCAGATCGGGCTTAGCCTGGGAGGTCCTCGACCTAGAGCGTTTGACCACTCGCTCTCGATGGGGAGGAGCGCGAGTGGCCACGCTCTGCTTTTGAGCTTCCCTGTATGAGGAGCTGGTAGACGGCCGGGGCTGCTCCGTCGCAGCAGCCCCGTGAGCTGGATGGCGGCGAGGGAGGAACCGCTGAAACGCCGCCGCTTGCTTACGCGCCTCCTGGTATCTGTCGACAACGGCATTGACGGCGTCGCCGAACAGACCAGCAGGCGAAAGCGGGGCGTCTAAGAGGAAGACCCTGTCCTTCTCTTTCATGTCGGACAGGGTCAACCAGAGATGTCTCTCCGCGGCCACAAGGGCTGCCATAGACCGCCCAATGGCACGGGCGGTCTCCTTAGTGGCGCGGAGAGACAAATCAGCGGTCCTCCTGAGCTCGGAGATGTCACTATCCTTAATCTCCTCGCCCTCATCCAACTCTTTAAGCAGGTCGGCCTGGTACGCCTGTAACACCGACATGGTGTGCAGACACGCACCAGCCTGACCCGCAGCCGTGTACCCCTTGCCCACCAGCGCTGAGGTGACTCGCAGCGGCTTGGAGGGCAAGACCGGAGCCTTCAGAGACGATGCAGACTCGGGGGACAGATAGCTCGCGAGCGTCTGTTCCACCCGAGGCATCGCTCTGTACCCTCGCTCATCCAACCCCGCCACATACCCGTAATTATACGAGGCGGGGATGAACAAGCGGGACGAGAAGGGTGAATTCCATGATCTCGACACCTCAGTGTGGAGATCAGGAAAAAAGGGAAGGCTCCGGCGTGCTGGAGGTGGTCGAGACCGCAAAAACCTCTCGTCCAGTTTACTTTTCTGCGGTTCGACTAATGGCTCGGCGGGCCAATCGATGCTCAATTTGGCCACAGCCCGAGTCACCACCTCCAACAGCTCCTCATACTGGGGAAACTGAGGTGCTGCAGCCTCATCCACACTCACCACATCAACCTCCTCAGAGGAAGATATGGGGAGCGTGGAGGCCGACCCCCGGGGGGAAGAAACCGCAGCGCGGGCTTCCGATCCCGAAGGCCGGGCAGCGGATCTGGTGGGTGAGGCAGGAGATAGGGGGTCACCCGTCTCCATACCCTCCACCAGATCCAGTTGCGAACCCCACGAGTGCAGCTTCCGCTCCGCCTCGGCGGAAGCGGGGCCGGACCCGCGGGGAACGCTGGTGAAGGCTCCCTCCGCAGAGAAAAGAGCCTTCCGGGAGCGGAGCAAACGCATTGGAAGGACATCACAATGCGGGCAATCGCCCCCCTCAAGGGCCGATGCCGCATGCTCCGCTCCCAAGCAAGCCACGCATAGAGCGTGTGTATCCCCGCTCGAGATGTAACGAGAGCAGGGAGGAACACACGCTCTAAAACCTGGCTTGCTAACGTTCTTCGTTTTTTCAGACTTTTTAGACATCTGTTCCAAAATAAAAGTGGCGCAAACTAGCAGCCAAAAAGGGAACAGCACAGACAAACACAGAGCGCTGCTGAAAGACAGAAGCTGACGCTCGTTCTGGCGCACGTGCTTTTATGCTTCCTGGTCAGTGACGTCACCCGCCTATGACGTTTCGTTCTTCCATTGGTCTGATTGCACACGTGATTCAGAGCGCGGTCACGCTGAAGGCGTTCCCAAAGCGTTTCGACGCGGCTCGAGTTCCTGATTGAAATCAATATGTTGTAATATTATTATTCAATATCCTTTTTTAATGGTTGTAGATGTTGTTGTTTTTTGTTTTTTTTTCTGTTTCAGAGTTGTTGTTTATTTGTGTAGAAATAAGTATATATACATGCCATCAGTCATTCTACTATTCTTCAGTTATTCTTGATCTGTAATTGTATGGTGTAACCAGCTGAGTTGGAGAAAATCAAAATAAAGTGAGGGACAAAAAAGCTTCTTAAATGCCCTACCTTCATGACATAATGTCACTGTAAGATTATCTTTTTACATTTTCCATAAATTTCACATGAAAGTTGAATATTTCTTAATTTTTTTTGTGAGTAGTGTATACTATTTAAAAGCATTTTTAATGTATGTTTGATCTATGTTTAGCTAACTATTCTAGTGTCATCACACTACAATTTGCATTGCATACAAACCCAGAAAAATTGGGTCAAAAATGTTCACATTTCACCATTTAATAATTTAGCAGCTTTTTAAAAAGCAGAAATTTCCTTAAATGTTAAATAAGTGACCCTCCTAGAAGTTCCCATCCAAATCTTACGTCATTGGTAGAGCCAATATTGCTGTTGGCCAACCATGTGCTGTTATCACAGCTGTCTGCACATTCCTCTCGAATAGAATAACATAGTTTACACAAATCAGCTTTAAGCACCACTTTCCAAGAGGACCGCAATTACCAAAGAAAAAACTGTGCTGATTGACTCTGTTACTAAAAAAGGTAATCAGGCACCAGAGAGACATGCTTTGACCTGTGTGACCTCTGTCTATCTTACTAACGTCATTCAGATGGACAACCAATAGATGCAGCAAAAAAAAATAAAATCAATAGGCAAACGTCACACTCTCTTTGTCCTGTTAAGTGAACAATCTGCACCAAGGCAAGCAATGAATGCCACAGCTTATGCGTTTCAATCTGCCATCTGGTTACAGGGCCATGAAGCAGACCCCATTATACACCTGAGACACTCTTCAGTCCGAGACAGAGAGAGAGAACGAGAGAGGGAAAAGCTGGGCAAGGAGACCCTAAAAAAGAGCAAGCAGAGGAACATTATAGAGATGAAGAGATGTTACTGGGAGAAGGAAATTGGAAGAGAAAAAGAGAAAACAGGATGGAACAGCAAACCAAGAAACACAACATTCACATCCACTGCAAAATAAATGGTTGCAGAATCTCCCTAGCTACCAGTGACATAAGAAAGAGACAATTAAATGGCTTAGAGATAAACCACAAGAACAGATTTTCACTTCAAGATAACAATATTCAACATCAAAATAAAACATTTATTTTCTTAATGCACATTCCTGGGTTTATTGTGCACTGAAAAAAAAATGCTTCTTATAGTAGTTTACCAAAAACAACATCCTCCTCTACAAACACTAGAATTATTGTATACTTCAAAGGAGAATCCCTTCTCATCATGTGCTATTTAAAAACTTTCAATGGTAGAAGTAGACCTATGCATTTGAGGTAGCTTTGTCTCAGTGTCCTCTTGCTTCAATTACAACCCCTAAAAAAAAAAGGTCATTGATTAAAGGAGAACTCCACTTCCAGAGCAACAATTTACAAATAATTTACTCACCCCCTTGTCATCCAAGATGTTCATGTCTTTCTCTCTTCAGTCGTAAAGAAATTATGGTTTTTGAGGAAAGCATTTAAGGATTTTTCTTCATATAATGGACTTCAATTGTGCCCCCGATTTTGAACTTCCAAAATGTAGTTTAAATGCAGCTTCAAAGGGCTCTAAATTTAATAAAAAAATTTTCAAAAAATAAAAATTTGTATACTTTTTAAGCTCAAAAGCTCAAGTAGCACAGGCTCTCGGATGCACGTCCACAGGTCGTTCTTGAACGATTAGTTCATTTTGAACGAATCTTTAATGTGACTCGTGAAGAACAAGTCGTCTCAGGGGAGTGATTCGTTCAGCCACGCATGCGCAACATCCTATTAGGTTCTGTACTGGAATTAGTTCACCTGTTTCGAGTCTTCGGGTTTTTCGAGTCGTTCGTTCCTCTTATAGGGCTGTCACGTGACACTGATTTTGCTAAAATTAACTAAATGACTCGACAAAAGATTCGTTCATTTTGCTGAACGATACTCAAAGGTCAGAGTTGGTAAAATTATATGAAGAAAAATCCTGAAGTGCTTTCCCATAATTTCTTAACAACTAAAGACAGAAAGACATGAACATCTTGGATGACAAGGGGGTGAGTAAATTATTTGCGAAGTTCTGGAAGTGGACTTCTCCTTTAAAAAGAAAAAAAAAAAACATCTGAAATGAGCTGCAACTTCAAATTCTATGATTTGTTGTAAAGTGAACTAAAATACATGTTTATATTATTAAGTTCCATTTTATTTTCCATTATTTTACCTTTTTATGTAATAATACAATATAACTTACACACTGATCTGTGTTTTTGTATCTGTGCTTTTTTCCCCCCAACAATGCAATGACCCAGTGTGACTAATTTCCGTAAAATATGGTAATTGGGTTTTGATATAAGTGTATATGATATTATTAAGCATGACTGTGCATGTAAACACACTCAGCGTCTCAAAACAAGATTAATATTTTATATTTATTTTATATTTACTTTGAAAAACCAGCAGTACTCAAATGCTAATGAAAAAGGACTTTGTTTTATCATAACGAAATCACTTTTTTGTTAGCATTATTTCAGAAATGTAGAAACCTTAATCCTAACACCACCTTCCTTATTTCTGACCAGACACAGCTTGGAAACTACAGACGAATACTATTTTCCATTACTGTAAATTATGAATGAGGCTTCAGACGGCTGTTCCTGTTGTGGAACGAAACCATCCCAGCAGTGTAAATCTCTGTGGATGAACGCTATAGCATTAATGCGTGAAAAAAGAGAGTTGCTATTAATTGATCTCATGGAATAACCATGCAGTACACGACTGCAGAGCATTGTGTTCTTATATTTAGCGGCACACAGAAAGACGGGTTGCTGGGAAAGAGGGTGCACTTTCATGGTTACTAAAGACTTGCTAATGACTGCTTAGTCCCAGGAGGAGTATTTCTTCCAACCGCTCCAGGTCTTAAAGTGCGAACAGCACTTTCCCCATGTGAAATTACTGATTAAGGGACAACCACCTTCCCAAATTAATTAGCACTTTACCTTGTTTATCAGAGTAACCATGATAAAGTCACCATGAAATCAAAATGAACTGCTTGCTTCCTTAATACATTGCCGGTTCATCATGAACACCACAATACATTAAACAAATGAATGAATAAATAAATGAAAGAATAAATGCTTAAATGAACAAACAAAGAATTGAATGAATAGAAAGCTAAAAAGATGAATAGATCAATGAATTAATATATAAATAGAATTGATGAATAAAAGAGAATGAATGAATGAATGAATAAATAAATATTTATCTTCGAAGTGCAACACTTTCGTTTTCCCCTCTCACTGATACATTACATCACAAAACTTAATTAAAATTGGTTGCACACACAATTCTTGTAGACTTCATTAGTTTGTTCCCAGTTAGTTCCACTCAATATTGTGTGGCTGCCACCCACATTCTTTCCGTGATTATAATGCTGGTGTGGAAAGGTGGGTGGATTATTTCTTAATAACTACTCATGTCGGACATGACATTCATGCTGAGCTGAAAGAATGATCACAAAGGTGTGCAATCTGAAACGCTTAGTTCGCTCATCGTATTTCATCCCCTCAGGCAAACGGCCAATGTGTATTTCTGATGTAACTGAATGGAAACTATAATGTGTTTCAGAATCAAAACATGTTCTGCCTATTGGGAATAACTTGCGTTTAATACTTCTGACCTCATCTGTGAAACTGATAGATAGGTTTTTGTTTCTGAAGGCATTTCTGCTGACCTGACGTCGCACTACAATAAAGCATTCATTTAGTCATTTTATTAGTACCGCTCCAAAGCAATTTGGCTGTGCCCTGAACTCAGGCCACTATCCACAGAGTTTATTTACATAGACGCGGCGCTAACACAGTTGAGTTATGATTGCTCTGGGGGTGGAAAGTGAAGGAAGATGACTCTTAGACCGTCCCCACTGCAGGAGACTTAACCCTAATGGATTTTCCTCTCTGCATCCATCTATTACCCTCTCAGTGCTCATTACAGCTCTGCTCACTGCACACCAGACAGATGCATTCAGTACTACAAACGTCTCACGCATTCTTCATGATGCGTTTTCATCACCAGATGTCTTTCCTTCTCTTCAAACCCTTAACAATATAAATTATCCATCTCAGATTCAGATAATATGGGACTCTTTACAGAATGCAGTCATAAAAATGGAATTTAAAGTATACATGTCATGGAAAGGGCAAAATTTGGACAAATAAAGTAGGACTGTACTCTTAATTAAATTGCAAAACACTAGCGTCTGTGAATATTAATGCTGAAAATAAATAAATAATTATATATATGAATATACATAATAATAATAATAATAATAATAATAATAATAATAATAATAAAGTATGTAAACTTAATCTCCAGAGCTGCTCTGAGAGTCACTTCATCTGCATTTCACCATTTCATTTAATTAAAAAAAACTATTGTCAGATAACAACAAAACGCAAAGCTTTTCACTAAAACCCACCAAAATAAAAGTTAGGTTCAACTTATTATGAAAGAAATTACCAATGTATGGTAGAATGTACTTCTTGACAACAATACACAGTTTGTGTCCAGCGGATACTCTTCAAAATGGCACTACGCTGACACAGATGAGACCAAAAGGTATTCTCGTTGCTTCATAAAATTTAGATTGAACCACTGATGACAGATGGACTATTTTGATGATGTCTTTCATACTTTTCTGGGTCTTGACATTCGTATTCACCTGGCAGTCAATGGGACAGTCACAAGCCTCCCGGTTTTCGTCCAAAATATCTTAAATTGTATTTCAACGACGGATTAAGCTTTTATGGGTTTGGAACAACATGGGGGTAAGTGATTAATGACAAAATGTTCATTTTGGGGTGCAGTAACCCTTTAAAACATTTTTAAAGAAAATCTAAATTTTTATCCACATTTTAAACAGTGAACATCTGTTGTATAGCACTTTGTTTGCCAAAATATACAAGGAATTGTTCAAATTTAATTTGATTGCATTTTACAAGATTAAAGTAAATAAAATAATCATAAGATAATCACAATAGATGCATCAGAAATAAGAAAATAAAAATGATTTAAATAATAAAAAACTGATTCAAAATTAACAGAAAATACATTTTTATTATTTTATTACCATCTTTTTTTTTTTATAATAAATTTGTATCAAATCATAAAACAGAACCCAGAGTAATTAAAACAAACAACACCAAATTTCTGAATGAATAAATAAACAAACAAACAAATAGATATACAAAATAAAATTTAAAATATAATATATTTAAACTATTAAAATAAAATCTGGAAAAAAAAATAAATAAATTGGAAAACATAATTTGATATACTAAAAATGGGAGTGTGAGAATTGGAGGTCTAGATAAGAAGAGAACTACTGAAGAAACTTTAGCCTTAGGAGTGAATATATTAAGACTTTCAATCAAAACAAACAACCAAAAAAATGGCACAGCACACAAAACCTGGCTCAGATGTAAAATAGATGACTGTGGGCTGTAGGCCAATGATATGTTCAAAGACGTGGAAATAAAACAAACATATTGATTTCTAAAGCCAGTTTTTGTCTATTCAATAATTTACCCATCAGCCACAACAATGTAACTTGTCATTTCAAGGTGTATTTTTAGACAATGTTAGCTGATACTAATCATGCAATTACTGCAATTCAAAATGAATCAATATATAATTCTAGTAAATACACATACATATAAATCACATTCTATAGTACATACAATGCCTTGTGCATTACACTTATTATTTGCATGATACTGTCATTTAAACCTCACTTTACTATTTGCACTTCTGGTCAAATGTATTTAATTGGCTCTTTACACAACGACAGCTGATTAAAATATAATCAAACAGTTTTTGCAATGAGATACAAAAAGTTGACGGGTTCTACAGTATAACACGCTGTACTCCATCTAAATCTACTTTAAACAGCACTTTTTCTAATGAGTTTTTAATACTACGCATGCTGCTTTTATGAGCTCAAATTAATTGGAATAGCTGAACTTCATTTGTCACACTGCGAGATCACCGGAATGAGCCAGTGAAGGCAAAAAAATGATTAAAATTGAGGTGGGAAAAAAAACACTTAAAACATACACTTCCCCTCAAATTCAAATACGTCTGAATCTACAACCATAAAAAAAAAAAAAAAAATTTCATGGACATGCAATGCATTGCATAGCCAGCTTAAGTAATGCAAGCTTTAATGGTTATTTAATAAAAAAGCCTTTACTGTCAGACAGCTCTGTTCCTCACTTACGTATGCATGTGTACACACACACACACACACACACACACACAAAGCATGCCACAAGAAAAACTGCAAAATAAGAAAGGCAGAGTGGCAAACATACACAAAGCTAAACAAAAGCTTCATACAGACACTGATTCAGTGAGTAAGAGAGAGAGCGATGCTCCGTTACCTTGCAGCCGCTGAAGAAAACACACTACGAGAGCGCTGCCATCTGCTCCGAGCACAGGGTGCAAAACCAGGACCAACTCTGTCTTCCAACTCTGACGTTCCCGTGCTCTCTCTCTCTCACACCTTCAGTGGATGGACTGCTCCTGTAGGATTTGTCTGATGAAGGAAGCTACTGTACACCTCTATCTCTCTCTCTCTCTCTTCACCTTCGTTCCCCTCCTGCTGTCTTTCTTCACAGTCTTACTTCAGCTCTGCTTCAGCTCATCGTAGCGCTCTCTGTCTCGCTCTCCTTCTGTATACGCTCTCTCTCTCTCTCTCTCTTTGCTCTCTCTCTCGCTCTCTCTCTTTCTCTCTCTGTCTCACCCTCATTAGATCACTGGATTGACTGCTTCTCACTGTATGTTTGTTTATGGGAAAACAAGTGAATGAGAGCACATGTGCGTTACTGGTTTTCCATATTAACCCTCTGATGACTTAATTATTAATCACAAAGGAACAATATCTTGTGTGCGTGTTTTTTAAAAAAAAACAAAAATAAATTATATATATATATATATATATATATAAAAGTAAAGTTTGTAGATCATAATATTTGTAGATCATAATATATATATATATTATGATCTACAAACTTTACTTTTTTTTAATTCAAATTAGGCACTACTATAAACCACTTTGCCCTTGCCGCATTCATGTCATTCACTTTGTGCTGTATACACAATTTTATTTTATTTGTGAAAAATAATTTTATTACAGAATCAAGAAGTTGCCATCTAAAGTGTAAATGTATACAATGCTTTGCAAAAGTATCTCTTTTTTTCACATTTTGTTATGTTGTAGCCTTATATGGTGCTTTAAATAACTTCCGCATTAGCCTACACTCCATACACCGTAATGACAAAGCAAATTAAAAAAAAAAAAATTATTTGTGACAACTTTGCAAATTTACTAAAAATAAAAAAACGCAAATGAGTACATTGCATAAGTATTCATAACCTTACAATAGCCTCAAGTCGTTTTGGGTATGATGCGACAAGCTTTGCACATTTGCATTTGGCAATTATCTGCCATTCTTCTCCTCTTCACCTCTCAAGCTCTGTCAGCTTGGATGGGGGCTGGTAGACATTTTCAGGTTTCTCCACAAATGTTTGTTTGGGTTCAAGCCCACTCAAGGACATTCACAGAGTTGTCTATAAGCCACTCTTGCTGTGTGTTTAGGGTTATTGTCCTGTTGGAAAGTGAACCTTCTGCCCAGTCTGAGGTTCTGGATACTCTGGACTGGGTTTTTATTCATCTCAGTATTTTGCTGTGTTGAGCTTTCCTTCTACTCTGACAAGTCCCTCAGTCCCTGCCGCTGAAAAACAGCCCCACAGCATGAGGCTGCTACCTCCACACTTTACAGTTGGGATGGTACTCTGCAGGTGATGAGCAGTGCCTGGTTTCCTTCAAACATGATGCTTGGAATTGAGCTTCATCAGACTAGAGAATCTTGTTTCTCACAATCTGAGAGTTCTTCAGGTGCTTTCTTGCAAATTCGAAGTGGGTTTTCATGTGTCTTCTCTGAAGAGAGGATAAAGACCGGATTGGTGGAGTGTTGCAGTGAAGTGTCTTTCTGTAAGTTTCTCCCATCTGCATTTATGATCATGGAGCTCAACTAGAGTGACCATCAGCTTCTTGGTCACCAGTCTAACCAAGGCCCTTCTCCATCAATTGCTCAATTTGGCCAGGAGGCCAGCTCTAGGAAGTTTCAAACTTCTTCAATTATGGACAATGGAGGCTACATGCTTCTGTGAACCTTCAATGCAGCAGAATTTCAGCTCTTTTGACCTCAGGGCATGGTTTTTGCTCTGATATTTTCCACAGACCTTTTATTGAGAGGTGTGTGTGCTTTTCCAAACTCCACTCTAAGTGTAGTAACATCTACAAGCAATATGAATCCTCCTGAGCTAAATTTCACAGGAAAATTTATGAATATTTATGCAATGGAATCATTTTGTTTTTTTTATTTGTAATAAATTTGCAAAATTGTTACAAACCTTTTTTTACTGTCTTTATGGTGCATGGATTGTAGATTGATGTGGGGGAAAAAAAGTTTAAAGCAGTTTACCATAAGTCTGCAACATAACAAAACCTCCAAAAATGAAGGGGTATGAATACTTTTGCAAGGCTCGTATATTAGTTTCATTGGTGAAACCAATGTGCATTCATTGGGATTCAAACCACTGAGCTTGGTATTACCAGACCATGACAGAAAAAATAGATATGTGTGTGTACTTGTTTTTGCTACATTGTGGGGACCAAATGTCCCCACAAGGATAGTAAAACCTGACATTTTTGACATTGTGGGGACCGGCCTGCGGCCTATTAAAAATAGTAAATGACGTTTATCTAAAAACATAACGATTCAAACAGGTTTTCTGTAAGGGGTAGGTTTAGGGTTAGGGTTGGGTGAGGGGTTAAACAGTATCATTTGGTCAGTATAAAAACTATAGAAGTATATGGAAAGTCCCCACAATTCACAAAAACAAACATGTGTGTGTGCGTGTGTGTGTGTGTGTGTGTGTCCAACCTCTGGTTGCTCCAGGGAGGACTGTCACTGCATGTAATTAGTATACTGTCAATTGAAATGACAAAAGCATCTGCTTACAGTTTAATTTTTTTTGTTAACTTAATTTTTGAAGTGTGTAGCTAACAGATTGAAAGTTAATAAAACAGTTATTACAAACACCTTTTAAATATGTAAACAGAAATGCAAATCTTAAAACAATTAGTTTGCACAATCAAAGACACTATTAAAGATTCCCTGGAATATGAAATAAAAAGCGGACTTACACCCAAAACACATAGAATAAATGTAACCATAAACATGCAGGGTATATAGGGATTTCAGTTTTTTTACAGTGTGTGAGATGATGTCGTATCATCTGGCACTCAGTTCAGTGACAGCACTGCGCTCATATCTCATTATGAATACATGCAGCATGATGAGAGAACTATGAGATTTGTTATGAATTATTGCTCCAGTGAGAGAATAAGAACAGAGCGATAGATGTAAGAGAAAGAGAGAGAGAGAGAGAGAGAGAGAGAGAGAGAGAGAGAGAGATAGATATCTGTTGCTTTACTATGAGGTCTGCTTTTCATAAACCATTTTAGAAATTATTTTTGAAAGGCTAAATTAATTAATACACAATAGGATGAATAGGGCATCACAAAATCATAAATCATAAGGAACTGAGCTTGCATATAAATTCCATTCATATAGACTATAAAGTCTCTATGAATCAGCCACATTCAAAGCTAAGTAATACCTGATAAACACTGAGTATGTGTGAAGGCTGATAACCAGGGAGCTGATATACTTTACTGCTTCTGCTTTTGATAAAATGCCCTGCAGTCTCCTGTAATACAAATGCTTTGCTATAGTCAAATTGTGACACATTTAAACATAATAAATGAAATACATTTCTATTACTGTGCAAAATCATCTTCTGATCTCTCAAAGAACGAATACAATGTACATTGTCATTGCCATGTAATGCAAGATTTAAGATCTTACATAAGTGATTTTTCAGTTCATTTTAGAAGCTGTCCACACAGTTCACACAAATGTATGTGAACTACAACCTACAATCACCTGAGAAAATGGGATCACATTTGGCACTGTTGAAATATAACTATCATCTAAAAACCCAAGATGTGGAAGCATAGGGACAGATCTTGTTGATTGTATTTATCCTGAATGGTCAGAGAATCTCTGATTGCAATTGCTATGGATACCAGTGGAAATGAGCCCATGTGTCTCACAGTGGAGAGCTCTTACAGTAATGATCAAGTCAAGGACAAGAACCAAGGTCAAAGGTCATCTGAGCATGTTTATATGTACACGTATGTGCTGATAACTACTTGGATTAAATTGTTCCATTTTTACATGCAAATCATTAATCTAGCAATACAAGAATAAAGAAAAAATCATCCATGTATCCCACTCAGAGTACTATTGATTATGTTAATTGTGATGTTAAAGAAAGCATTAGACACTCAGAGTATTTCAGCAGGTAACCTGCACTGACTCATATTCCCATGCAGTTACGGAAGCAGCATTTTGATCATATCACTTCTACTTTGGTTGCGGGAGATGAGAAAAAATCTTTAGAATTTATTGGGTCAAGAAAGAATTGGAGTATATAATTATTTCCTCTTTCCCTATCACAAAATATTCACTGTGGATGGATGCGCTTAAATCTGTCGTAAGGACACTTTCCTGTCTCATCACAAATGTGGACTTTCTGCAGTGACGTTCATTCACTGTAATTGTGTTTCAGTTCAGAGTACAGAGTGACTTCTGCAAGTAAGATTCAGAGGTCAGGGTCATCCTCACCCTGTGATTTAGCTTTTTATCTAAATGAGCCACATTCACACTTCCTTCTACTGTATGTGAACATGTAATGCATGAGATAAAAAGGATTTCATTTTCTTTCTGTCACCTGTCATGATGGTGAAACTGGATTATTCAGTAACCTTTATTACACATAAAGGTCAAGATGATGATTTAAATTATGTGTGGCAATCTTATCTATATCTATTCCTCAATCTATCTGTCTATCGATCCATCCATCCATCCATTTAATGTAACTCATATTTAATTTAATTTTATTTAATTTTATTTAATTTTATTTTTCCAGATGTAAAAGAAGTCTTGGAGTCTCTATCTCTAACTATTGGCACCAATAGGCCAGATTTGCACTCAAACTTCTGATAATAACATTTGAATCGTAAGGTCTAGAAGCAAACGTTTTGGCTCATGCCAAGTCAATTACATACCAAAACGTAAATTTTTTGGGGGGGCTTTTGTAGCTTTAATGGACGGGACAGTAGAGAGATGACAGGAAAGTACTGGGCAGAGAGAGGGGAGCGGGATCGGCAAAGGGCCTTGAGGCGGGAATCAAACTCGGGTCGCCATGAGCACAGTTGTGCTTTATGTAGGCACACTAACCACAAGGCTATTGGCGCCGACCTAAAATGCAAATTTCTATGTGTCAAAATTTTTCACAAATTAGATTTTTCTGAAAAATCTACTATTTCGAACTCGTCCTAGATGGTTCGTCCAATTTTCATCAAAATTAGCTGGCAAAAAGTTAGCAAAAGATTAACGCTCTTGTAAAGCACATTAACAAATTTGATCAAATTTGATAAAATTTGAAATTGAGGCTATATCTTTGCAACGTTTTAGCAGATTCAGACCAAACTTGGTATGTGTTAAACCATGCATGACTTAAGGGCACATGAGTAGTTTTGGCACAGCACCATCTTCTGGTCAAAAGATATATATATATATATATATATATATAAAAAAAAATTGTTTATAATTTCTGAACAGTTTGACCAAAAATCATAGGACTGATCTCATTAGATTTGGAGCGGCATATCGATGATACCCAGTTTTTCTATTTCAGTCATTTTTAGCATGAACCATTTTGAATTTTGTAGTAAAATGCTGTATTTTACAAATGTTTTAGCATATAGTTATGAATCTTATACATCTTACAGAACCATTTGCAGGAAAGTTATGAAATTTGCCACACAGATAGTGGATAGTTTCATCACTAGGCAAATTTGCCACCTCTAACTGAAACTTACTAGCACCACCAACAGGCCAAATTTGCCCTCTTGTTTCTGCTAATAGATTTTGAATTGTAAGATGTAAAAGCAAATATATATATTTTTCCTGCTGAGTCAAATGCATACCATAATTTAAATTTCTACAGGTTACGTTTTTAATTTTTTTTTTTTTAATTTTCAAAAAAATCAACTTTTTCAAACTTGTCCTATATTTGATCAAATATGTCCAATTTTCGTCAAAACAGGCTCAGATCGTCTTCAAAGCAATCTAGCAAAAGGTTATCAAAAGCTTACTGATACTCCAAACCAAAAAGCTTTATGTAAAGTGTGTTAATGAATTTGACAAATTTTGTGCAAAAATGGACATCTCCATAACACTTAAGCAGATCCTGAACTTGGTGTGTTTTACAAGAAGCCTGAGGGAACACGAGTCGTTTTGGCACAGCGCCACCTACTGGCCAATAGATATAAAAAGTGACATTTCTGCGTATAACTTCTGACCAGTTTAGCCAAAAATTAGAGATTGAGATTGAGATTGGTCTTGTTAGATTTGGAATGGCATACCCAATCAAATGATACCTGATTTTCCCATGTCTGCCTTTTTCGGCACTGGCCATTTCAGGTCTTGTAGTAAAATTCTGTATCATCAAATTTTAACAGGGGTCTCTACCCCTGCTTCTGGAGAGCCACCATACTGCAGCTTTCAACCTAATCAACCACACCTGAACCATCTAATCAAGGTGTTCAGGGCTACTTAATTACAGACAGGTATGTTGAAGCAGGGTTGGAACTTAAGTCCGCAGGAAGGTAGCTCTCCAGTAGCAGGATTAAAGAATTCTTTCTTTACTTGGTAATTAAATATGACTCCTTAGCTCTTCATTTACCTCTGCTGTGCTTGGTCCCTTAATTGCTGCTTGCAGCTATAATTTGGAATTTTATTTCTGTAAAATTGCAGTGATAATAACATTGGTGAGAAAAGTACAAAATAAAAAGTGCAAACATTTTCACAACTGGTCTCTGACTTTTGTACCCTCACTATATACACAAGAAGTGCAATACTTCTCTTGTATGTGAGCTCTGTCACGACCATCGCCTCTGCTTCTGATTGGTTGACGGTCTCTTGCTGATCATGTACATTCCTGTGGGCTGTTTGATGACAAAGCAGTCTGTGGAGGAATCCACCATGACCATGTTTAACAGTGTCACCGTCACCCATCCTGAATTCTCACGTATTCTCTTACTCCATATTTGTTTTAAACACAAATAACCAGTAATGTTTAACTAGCAGACATCTTTGCAATCTTTTAGTCTTATCACTTCTCTGATATGCAAAGAAAACCCCTTTCAGTGTGAGAAAGTGCAATTCCAGGCTATATCTCTGTTAGACCATTTCCAGTGAAATGAAGGATAAAGAGAATATTTACTACTTCCTGTCAGAAAAGATTGTTTTAGAAAAAAATCTGTCTGGATGATAAGAAAGATCATTCAGACATTTCAGAGGCCTTTAAAGTTTCTTTCATTTGACTTTTGAAATGACACACTAACTCCTGAGCAACTGACATCATGCTGTACAGGAATATCTCAAGAAAGCTGACGGGGTGAAAGACACACTTTCACACATACACAGCTTGAATTTGAAATCTTATTAAATGCATGCATTAATCTCCGCTGATACTTTTTTTACAGCCTGTTTGCAGCATATGTAATTAAAAAACATTGTTATCTGTGCCAGATTTCAGAGTGTGAAAAGTGGTTTTAAAATGAATGTCAAATAACATGGGCATTCCACACTGATTAACACACCTGTTTGAAACTGTTTGCTCAAGCCAACAAGAGCATTTTGGGAATAATGCTATTCATTATATTACACAAAGAATGCAGGAAAAAATGAAAAAAATATGTGAAATGAAAATGAAAAATATGTGAAGTGAAATGAAATGACAAAGCGCCATTTAGTTACTTAGTAAAAATATGCCAAGTCATTATGCAGTTGCTACTCTGGGTGATTGGCAGGTCATTATGCAGTTGTTTGGTGCTGCTTACTCGCTTGAGTAAGCTTAAATCTCTATGACATTCTAGCCACCTCAATTTAAGTTTATGGCGATCCTGTTTATGACCCACCATAACTTTAAGTCTGTTTGCTTTGAAAAGCAAGTACACATCTCTTTTAAACAATCCATGGGATGTGAGGTATCATTCATGTTTGTGGCAAAAACTGAGCAGATTTGTGTGCTAACATTTAGATACAAAATAGGTTGGCACACATAGGGTTTTGCAGCTACACTCATAACCGCTGGTGCTGTTTGGTCATTTTTGACCAAGATATTTTACATATTTTATTTATTTTATTTTACTTCATCCAGACAGTACAAAATGTGATAACGTTTTGTCACTTCCTATGTGAACATATTTTAAACTCATATTGTTGTCAGATGGGACAATGGAGACACGTGCTTTGGCACCACTTGGATTTGCATATCAAATGACAAATCCACAATTTGGCATGAATGTGCTTTGTGAAAGGCTAATACTGAGAGACTGCTCTCCATCTCATTCTTTGAGTATTTGTATTGTAAATCATTTTATTCAACACATCCAATGCAGTTTCAGTGGGTGGGTGTGTTTTCTCATAATTAACAACAAAGTGGTTTCAAATCCTGTTTTTACCAAAAAAAAGCTTTGTATTTTACAAAAATCATTGATTCAGAAATGTCTCACAAGGCACCAATCATGAAACCCAAATGTTATGACAGTTTTAATAAATCCATAAAATAATATACATAGAATGTCTGTGGCTTTGGCATGATGTGATGTGTGCATTAAATATGAATACAGATATCAATAATGGAATTTTGATTGCTTTCCCAGAATAACACTGCCAGCTCTGTCAGGTGACATAAAAATGCTTCATGTGGTATCATCTAAATGAACCAGGTTTTATTCAAGTAAAAAATATGAATCATGAATCAACCTGACTATATCAAGTTATGCAAATAAAAGCACTTAATTGATGCTATGAGGTAGAAATAGCATCTAAAGATCATTGCCTCAATCAGGTCACTTGTGAAAAAGAAGTGCACTTAATTGTATTTAATGTGCATTTGTAGTTTACTTTAAAAGTGTAACAAAAATATTACTTGCTGATAATAAAATATTAATTACATTTCATTTTAATATAAAATATATTTTAAACATTACTTTGAAATAATGTTTTGACTTTAAAGTACATTTCAAATCATTATGTTTTAATGATCTTTTGTTATGTTTAACTTATGTTGATGTGTTAACTAACATACATGAAAATATATGTAATGCCTGGCATTTAAGTTTTGGTGGAAATAACATTAAGATACATATTTTAGTTTACCATAAATGCTTGTTAGTACATTTCAGCAGCACACGTCACATTACAGTGCTTACATTAACATAAGTATAAGTAATGCTTCGTGAAAAAAACTTTATTACTAAAGTTAGCTGTCATGCCAGTAAAAAAAGAAATCATGCATATATATGTTAGCTCTTTTGAGTCACTTTAATTATGAATACAATGGGCCTCATTTATGAAACTTGCGTAATTATATGAGTAATTTCTGAATAATTTGCGTGTAAAACAGACGTTCCTGAAAACTCTTCTCCGGATTCACAAACGCTTCGCAAACGTCCGAATTGACCGGTAAACGTGTATGTTAATGAATTCCAATCATTCGTAAACAGGGCACACATGCACGCTCATTCACAATTAGCATAATCCCCGCCTATGAATTACAGCTACGAAAAATGTGTGTGCCAACTGAGAACTATTTGGTGGCACAGCGTTTTTCCAGCTGAGGTGCTTTGGTTGTAATGATTTAGAATATCCACGGCGACAACGTATAACTAGCATTTCATTTTTAAGAATTTTACTAAATATAAAAAGCACTAACCAGTATTGACTTCTCCTCTATTTACGGCTGGGGAAATAGTGACAGTGACGAGCATGGTGTTTTACAATGATCAATTCAGCTATAAAAAATAAATAAATAAATAAAAAAGAGGGGCAAATGAACGTGTATTTATTATGGCAGTTCATCAAAATTCAGTGTCATCAAACTGCTAAAAAAAAGAACACAGAACATTTTATGCACCATTTACATGTGGTAGGGAGCAGGTGTTTCTTTCGTACAAACTAACATTTTGAAAATACAAACATTATCATGAATTCGGAAGTTTATTTCAGAATGGCTTTACGAATGGTTTTCACACAAATTCGTTCTGCTTGTGTTTCATGAATGAGGCCCATTGAGAGTACACATCGCCCGTGTACATAACAGAGGTCGACCGATGTATCGGTTTTGCCGATTAATCGGCACCGATAGTTGGTTGGCGGAACTATCGGTTATGGGCAAAAATCCATGCTGCTAGTTTTTTCTGGGTTGTCTAGGTCGTCATTATACAGCAAAGTCCCTATCCATCTTATTTTTCCCATAAGAATGGGTGCAGCCATTTGTAAATTTTTTGTGTCTGGCTTCCGGTCTCATCCACTTCCAGCTATTTTTAGCTGCACAAAAAGCTCGTTTTGCTGCTTGATATTGCAAAATGGTGTGTCTTACCATATTATTTTAATGTATTATCTTAATTATGAACACACTGGTTTGACTGCACTTCAATATTCTTCTCGTTATTTCCCTATAGCGGATTATGAACCGGACGTCTAACACATTACCAGAAAATAGCTTACTTCCGCATTAAAAAATAAGGTGGATAGTCTTTGTTATACAGCACGAGAGCGGCAACAAAACGGTGTGTACAGAACACTGTAGTGCATGTTTTCATGTCATTACTAAGTGATGAATTTGTTGACTAGATGTTGCATTAGTGGAGAATGGACAGCAGTATACTTTTGCCCGTTTGGTGATCAAATAAAGTCTTGTAGACCACTGCCTGAATTGAACGTGACGCGTCCAGTGTGTGTGATACCGGATAGCTGCGAGTTCTTCTAGACGCTGCGCTGCACTTTTGCCCATTGTGTGACTAACATATTTTTATATTTTGATTAGATAACCACAAATGTTCTAGAACAGAAGCAGTTAAATTGTGAAAGTACACAATATCCATTTGTAAGCAATTTCAATACTGTGGCCTTTGTGTAGATATTTAAAGATTGCCATCTTTAGCTTGATTGTTGATGTAATGGTAGCACTTTACAATATGAGTCCATTTGTAACATTAAGATTGATAAAAGCTGTAGAATAGAAGTATTGTTCCTTGTTAGAGTGTGTTCATTTCAGTATTTACTGATATATTTTAAACATTTTAGTTGATTTTGTTAACATTAATGAACAATGAACTAACTATAATGATCAATCTATAATTAATATGAATATTTTTATTCATTTACAAAGTATGGTTCAGTAGACTACTTTTTTTTTTTTTTTTTTTTACTAGTAGAGTACTATTTATTTTCCATTTTAAAAACTATCAATCGATTAATCGGTATCGGCCAGTGTGGTCCAACCTAGTTATCGGTATCGGTAAAATCCAATATTGGTCGACCTCTAGTACATACAAGAAACAATTAATCTTGAATGTTTTGTATGCGTGACTCCTTGAGCATGACTCAAGGTGACAGGAAATCTATTTTAATCTGTTTTTTAGGAAAAAGGTAATGTGGTTTACAGAGTTTCCTCTTCCACCTACTACAGTATGCCTAAAATCAATAGGATACAAGATCACGTCTGTTGTTAAAGTCAACAGAATGATTATGAGAACAAAGTGAGCATAAGAGCTGTTATTTTTGTGAAGAACGAAACATATTGAATTGTCAGCTGCTGACATCATCAAAAAGTCACACAAGGGCTTATAAACCACTGTGACTGAGAATCAACCTCTTGTGGCCTTTCAATATCAAGGGTGGGTGATTCTGGCAATAAATGAACGTCTATTATTAAAGAATAAAACTGCTCTCCAGATGAAAAGAATGAAAAGTTATTAATCATTAATCATGTTTGGCCATAAAAGAGAATGTTATGAATCATACTCAGCGTGATGTTCCGTCTATGTTGATCAGGAAGATGGCTGGAGATAGGGGAGCATTTGTCATCAATGTTTCAAAGCAGCCATCAGCTACTGCTACATTAATGAGGAAAGTGCCTGTGCAAATAAAATAGGGGATATTTGTGCACAAATCCCAGAATAACTTTGCTCGTCTGTTACAACCACAAGCAATAACATGTTTTCTGTCTGCATATTCAATGGCCACAGAAAGAACAATATGTGTGTGTGTGTGTGTGTGTGTGTGTGTGTGTGTGTGTGTGTGTGTGTGTGTGAAACTATACAAGTGCAGAAAGCTTTCTGTGAGGGATTAGGGTTAGGAGTAGGTTTAAATTAGAAAATGTATGACTATCTGTATATATAAACAATAGAAGTCAATGTAATGTCCCCATTTAGATAGCTAAGTAAATGTGTGTGTGATAAAAGTATAATAGATAGTGATAATAGTTTATCACTTAAACTACTTATAAGTTTAAATTTTAAATATGGATTTTATATTTCTTACAAAACCCCTATCGCATTTTATGTTGGATGCATTTTTTGGAGCTTTCAAAAACTAATTTCAAAGCTGGGCAGAGCCAGGATATCATTTAATATAACTGATTGTGTTCGTCTGAAAGGAGAAAGTCATATACACCTAGGATGGCTTGAGGGTGAGTAACTTAATATTTTCATTTTTGGGTGAACTATCTCTTTAATTATCAACCTCCATATTTCTTCTCCATTATTTTATTACATTTAAACTGCACACAAGTACACATGGATATCCATATAACAGAAGAAACAGGAAGAAGAACAAAAAAATAACAAAAACACTTAATTACTGCACTTTTACAATAGAGTTCACCATCGAGCCATCTGTTGCCATGCCAACAAAACCCAATTATACTTTACCAGATAAATCCATAGAAACAAGCAAAGTCTCTGGATCAAAGAGTCACCAACCCTTCCTTATTTAGACCCAGCGGGACGTTGTGCCTCACCGCCCACTAAACCAGAGCTCACACATTACAATGAACTGCTGTGAACTGATCCTGTCTATCATACTGTATGCATTCAATGTAGGGGTGTAACGGAACACAGATGTGACGGTTCAGTACGTACCTCGGTTGGAAGGTCACAGTTCGAAACGATTTCGGTACAACAGAGAAAAAAAAAAAACAATCTACTATGCTAGGTTTCTTTTCATTTATTCTAAATAGACAGTAGTACAAATTACATTTTTTTTTTTTCCACCTACATGTGAAAATACTAAATATTATATCAAATTAATGTCATATATAGGCCATAAAATGATCAGTACATATATACATACAAGGAATAAATACTTGAAATATATTTAATTTAGTTAACTGATAGACAAGGGAAAAAACTGTGTGACGTAACGTAGCTTATATTTGCTGAGTTTTTAGTTCAGTTTTGTGACAGAAAGGAAACTCAAATGGAAGAAAGCGACATCCTGTTTGTTTTTTGTTTAAGTTGATTTTGCTGGTAATGTTATGAGGAAAGTTGAAGTAATCGCGCCAGTGCACACAAATACAAAACATATCAGTTCCAGGCATCTAGCATTGCTAACTTGACAGCGAAAATCGAAATAAAGCACAGTGAACCAAACATCAGCGCGCCCGCCTCATTTGTCACCGTTAGAACGCGACTGAAGTACAAAGTCTAGATTTACATAATAACTAATAGTTTAGCATTTGGATGCATCGCAAATATGGAAATATTATGGAATATTTGGATTTGTGCTGAATGAGAGAGGTAGGATACAAGAGCACAAAGCTCCATTTCGCAAACATTGCGTAAGCCTTTAAAGTAACGTTATACTCCTTTGTCAGTGAAAGACGCGTTCAGAATCAGCACATGATCACTGTCTAGTGAGCTTTGTTTTCAAGTGCACAACTCCTGGCATTGGCTGTTCTTCTGCCAGTGGTTATCAAACAGAGTTGCATTACTGTGGGCGCCCCCTTCTGGAGTGAGGGTGAATTGCCTGTATTCGTTGTAAGGCCTCATGCACCGAACTCAGGTGCCCGTACCATGACGGTTCAGTACGAATACATGTATCATTACACTCCTAATTCAGTGAGAAAAATAATGGTGTGCATTTAGAGAATTACTACAACAATAATCACAGTATATACTGTATGTGTAAAAGTATAATATATTTTAAATATTGTAATACACACTACGCATTATTTAAAAAAATGGCATTTTACAGTATGTAGTACAAAGCAAAACATTACAATAGATACACAATACACTGCCATTTAAATGTTTCAAACGGTTTCTAAGAAATTAACACTTTTACTCAGCAAGTACACATTCATACTCACCCGTTCATAATGTTACAACATTTCTATTTCAAATAAATTTGGTTCTTTTCAACTTTTTATTCATCAAAGAATCATGTAAAAGCCTATCACGGCTTCTACAAAAAATGAAGCAGCACAATTGTTTTCAACATTGATAATAATTTATAATAATATTCAGAAATGTTTCATATTAGAATGATTTCTGAAGGATTATATGACAATGAAGACTGGAATATTCATGCTGAAAATTCTGCTTTGATCACAGGAATAAACTGCTTTTGAAAATATATTTGAAAAGAAAAAAAAGTTACTTTAAATTGTAATAATATTTCACAATCTTGCAGTTTTTTTTTTTTTTTTTTTTTTTTTTTAAATGTTACCAACCTATCACAAGCCAACCCAACTAACATTATTATAACATTTAGATCATGTTGACAGTTATTATGATGTATAGATGTGGTTACTTCAATATGACATCTGTGTAAACTTGTGGAGAACTGACTACATCCACTAAAAAAAAAAAAAAAAAAAAAAAAAATCAGATGATTAAAAGTCATTGCCATTGAAAATTACATTCGTTCTGAGAAAAAAAACTTGTTTGCAGATGCCAGCTTGGTTTGATATTTTAATGCAGTGAACATTTTCTAACCCCTTCTCATTTTTTTTGCATTTCTCTACAGTGTCTACAGTTTTCTTTGTGCAAGTATGACACCAAGTGGCTAAATGGCTTAGTTGCAGAATGGCCAAGTACACTTTCTGTACCAGCTAGTAACAAAGATACTGGTATCTTAAAAATGCTTCTTCACTGCTTTAATTATCACTCATGAAAGACATTGGATTGATAGTACAAAGCGAGAGATGACAGATAGATAAATACAGAGTTCTCATATTCAGTATGTACTGCATGTGTGTGTTTGTGTGTGCATTAATAATCATTTAACGGTATGAATCCCAGCTAGAACGGTTTGCTCCAGTCCACGAGACCATCACCAGTACAACCAGAAGACTTTTTGAAAAGAAGATCTAAGTCATTGGCTTCGTCTCATCTCTCTCTCTCTCTCTCCCCTTAAGCCGCCATGAAAAAGGTAATCCTGTAGTTCACAGAGCTCCGCGCACTGAGAGGACCTCAGAGAAAGGGAGTTAGAAATTTAAAATTCACAGTCGTGGTGCTTTGAAGTCGGCACAGCCAAAAGCTAATCAGAGAAAGCTGGCACGCTAGATTTGGCAGGATAAAGGTTTGTGATTATGTTTACTGAAACCCAGCGCTGGGTCTCGTAGCTCTAGGGCTTTAATTGAGTTCTCACAGCAGGCTGCCAACAGCAGAAGATATGAAACACAGAAAAATGAGGCCTGCAGAAGAGATCTGTTTGGGTAGAATATGCCTCCTGAGGTACACTGGCATATTAGCGCCTCATGACTCTTCTCTTGTTACCACATCCACGCCTTCTCGTTTGACTGTTCAAAGACTTTGCGTAACTCCCACTGAGCATTACGCAAGTCTGTTTATACAGTTATGACTGTAAAAATGAAGTAAGTTACTTTTAAAATGGAGTTCTAAAAGTGACTGGATCTCAAAATCACAGATAAATGCATTTACAGTATTTATAGTGTGCATTAGTGCCTGCTGAATGCCTGCACATGCACTTTTTTAGCGATTCTGGAAGTATAACAATCAGTTAAAGGTGAATCAAAATGATAGAATCTTTGATTTGAAGTAAAAAGTCTTTGAAGATGGAGAAAAACACAAAGGTACAAGACTGAGCAGCACTTAATGGCTTTAGCAAAAACTTCAATGAACTACATAATGAAATTAAAATGAAGGAGAGATCATTTATGGAGAAAATGATCTCAGAATCTGCAAAATGTTAATTATTTTACCAAAAAATAAGAGGGATCATAAAAATGCATGTGCAAAATGCATGTTATTTTTCTTTATTTAGCACTGACCTGAATAAGATATTTCACATAAAGGACATTTACATATAGTCCACAGGAGAAAATAATAATTGTTGATAATTGTAAATAATAGTTGAATAGTTAAAAAAGGCCCCATTCAAAAGTTTACATACACTTGATTCTTAATACTGTGTAATATCTAATGGATTAACAGTTGTGTGTGTGTGTGTGTGTGTGTGTTTATTTTTTTTTAATTTAGTACTGCTCTTCAGAAGCTACAGAACATACTTACAAGTATCCCAAAAACAAAAGTACCCATTTTTCTTTTTCTTATTTGGCACTTGTATTAGTATTTTCCCCACTGTTATATAGAGTTCTACATGTAGTTTTAATAAGCTGCTTGATTGGTCAGTTTTAACAACCTGTTTTTTAAAAGATAAAAGAAAAACTTTATATTCATTATCTTGCAAGTGGAAAAAGAAAAAAGGGGGATCCAGAATGATAGCCAAAATCCACCCACTGAATATTATATCTCCCTCAAGTGCTTCATACTGAAAAAATACATAAAAAAAACCCAGCACATCCATAAATAATATTGTCCTTATTGGATCAGTGCACAAAGCAGTCAAGACAACTCAATCAAAGCATATATCAATGAGAGCAAAGCTAACGTTATTTTAGCCCAGCACTGGCTGGAAGAGAGCAGTTCGTGTTCGCTGCTCTCTCATACAGTATAAACTCATTTATTCTGGAGGGAAGACAGCTTGCACTGTTATAGGCTTTCCAGAGTGAGTGATGAGTTCAACTGAAAACAACCATCAATCTGCCTGTATAGCAATGTGAAGTTATGGCAGCATGAGAGCACTGAAGAAAGTGGCTGTTGTGAGTTTGGAAAGCTGTGATCATTATGCCTCCAAGCTGAACTTTTAAATCAAATTTAGTTTGCAAAAACTAATGAGCATATGTTATTTATTTGCATACAGGGAGTGTTTTTTTTTTCTTATTCCCCTAATAATTCTGCTAACGATGAACAATTCTTTCAGTACTTTTAAGGGAAAAAAAAAATATTCACAAGAATTGTCTCATAAAAGTCAGACATTTGGGAATAAGACTACACTGGATTCAGAATAGAGTGTATTTTGATTCACTAAAAAATGGTTTTTAAGAGTCATTTGTTCAGGAATCAGACTACTCTAGTTGCACTGTATGATTTTAATTAATTAACAATCATCTCGTAAAAGTGGACTACACTAGTTGCATTGTATAGTTTTAATTCATTAAAAAGAATCGTCTTGTAAGAGTCATTTCTTCAGGAATTGGACTACACTAGCAGCACTGTATGGTTTTGATTCATTAAAAAGAATTGACTCGTAAGAGTCATTTGTTCCGGAATGGGACTACACTAGCTGCACTGTATGGTTCTGATTCACAAAAAAAGAACCATATTATAAGAGTCATTTGTTCAGGAATCAGATTACAGCAGTTGCACTGTATGGTTTTGATTCATTAAAAAGAATTGTCTCGTAAGAATCATTTGTTTAGGAATTGGACTAGATTAGCTGTACTGTATCGTTCTGATTCACAAAAAAAGTACCATCTTATAAGAGTCATTTGTTCAGGAATCATTTGCACTGTATGATTTAAATTCATTAAAAAGAATCATCTCGTAAAAGTTATTCACTGGTTGCATTGTATGGTTTTTATTCATTAAAAATAATCGTCTCGTAAGAGTCATTTTTCAGAAATCAGACTATTCTAGTTGTATTGTATGGTTTTAATTCATTAAAAAGAATCGTCTCTTAAGAGTCATTTGTTCAGGAATTGCACTATGCTAGCTATACTGTATGGTTCTGATTCACAAAAAAGAACCATCTAATAAGAGTCAATTGTTCAGGAATCAGACTACACTAGCTGCACTTTATGGTTTTGATTAATTAAAAAGAATTGTCTTGTAAGAGTAATTTGTTCGGGAATAAGACTACACTAGTTACACTGTATGGTTTTGGTTAATTAAAAAGAATTGTCTCATAAGAATCATTTGTTTTAGGAATTAGACTACACTAGCTGCGCTGTATGGTTTTGATTCAGTAAAAAGAATTGTCTCATAAGAATCATTTGTTCAGGAATTAGACTACACTAGCTGCACTGTATGGTTCTGATTCACAAAAAATAATTATTTCATAAGAGTCATTTGTTCAGGAATCAGACTACACTAGCTGCACTGTATGGTTTTGGTTCATTAAAAAGAACCGTCTCGTACAAGTTATTTGTTCAAGAATCAGACTAGTTGCACTGTATGGTTCTGATGGTTCAACATTATTTGATTCAGTAACTTGAAAAGGTTTGGCAAATCCAGTTACTTCATATTCAAAAGTGTTCATTGTGTCAACCCAGTACCTCTGAACCATACCTTCATTTCCAGGCCAGCCAATCTCACGAATCTGTTGATTTCTGTCAACGCTTAACATTTTTGTGTAGAATATGTATCAGATAAACTGACAAGAACAGACTGTGAGCAAGTCATCTGAGACTAGTACATAATTAACCCAGTAATAAAAACTCTCTTTGTAAGGTTCACCTAGAGCTTTTGCTTTAGGATTAAAACCAATTACTGCAAGGCAGAACAAATCAAATGCAAAATGTCAGAATAATTTTAAAGCAAAACAACTGAGTGTGAGTGAAGGGTACATGAGGTGTTTCAGGCTCAGAAGGATCTGGAATAGAAATGAAAATAACTAAGAGTGCTGATGAGCTAAAGCGTCTCTAAAGAATTCTCTTCTCTATTACGGGAACCATGATGGCAAAGAGGCTTAACAATATTGGTTACAGGATTTTAAGTGATCTAGGGAAAGGCATGAGGAGGGAGTTATTAGTCTCTTAATATCTCTCTACGCTGTGCTTTGACAAAGGTGCCCTTTAAAATCTAAAGCCCTCGGCTAAGAAGTCTATTTCTGTACAAGTCCAGCTACACATGTTTACCTGGAATTTACATCCTGAAACAGCTGCCTGTGCAGTCTCTAAATTGTATTTAGTTAACATCACACCACTCTTTTGGTCTCTCTCAACCATCCGTTCGTATCAAATTCAAGGCCTTGATGTTACAGGACCACCTAAAAACTCCCAAATTTTACACAAACACATTAACTCAGCCCTGTAATCTCGAGCTGAGACTCAAATTGGGTAATTATAGAGCCCTGCAGCAGATGACTGGAATCATGTATCATTATTAGGGATTCAGAGAGTATAATGCACCATACAGCCAAAACAACATAATTATAACATGGATTTCAGTAGAACTGAATCTGATAACTCATCAACAACAATTCCCATGGGTATTTAAGGATGGCATAGTCAAGATTAGTTGACCAAAAATTAAACCTCTGTCTCCTGAAGTTAATAAATCTCATTCATATACAGAAATGCACAATGTGGAAAAGATGAAAAAAAACAGTTGGTTATTGTGTCACATGATATATTATATGAAATCTACAGCCAATTTGTATTGATTAATGACTGAAATTTTGGTGCCATAGCTTCCAGATCTTTAACATTTTGATCAAAATATTTAACCATTTAAAAATACATTGAAAAAACATAAAAACTTTTTCTCACACAAAGCTATCATACGGCTTTAGAAAACATTTAAGCATTTTTTATGGTGCTATTTTTCCATTCTGGAGCTTGACAGTCTCTCCATCATATGGAAAAGTCAGAATCAACATTCTGCTAGACGTCTAAAGGTTCAGTCACAAATTTAGGTGAAATCTAATGACAAAAAAGTACAAAAATGACAATGAAAATGTATGTATATGGCACAATTAATTACAAATTCTGTTGACAAATGTGGTTTCCAACAAGTCATCAAAAACAGAAGAACAGACAGAAAACACAGAAAAGTTATAAAATCATACAAATATCCCATCAGCTATATGCTTTAAAGATTAAAAATACTAAGAGAAGAAGCTTGTCTAATGGATATTGGCAAGGTGTTCCAAAACACAAAAACGTGTGGTGTTGTATGAAGCACACAAAAAAGATGATATTTTGAAAAAGTGCACGATTAAATGAAAATAAATGGAGTTCGGTGTTGTTTTGGATCATCTTTAATTTTCATCATGTGGACAAAAAAAATTGTAAACATTCTTTAAAACAAACCCTGAAATCATAAGTAAATGACAGGATTTGGATGTTTGCTTCAACTATCCCCTTTAAAGGGGTCATCAGATGCCCATTTTCCACAAGTTGATATGATTCTTTAGGGTCTTAATGAAAAGTCTCTAATATACTTTGATTAAAAATTCTCAATGGTTTTGTAAAACAACACCCTTTTTACCTTGTCAAAATGAGCTCTGCAAAAATCATCTCATTCTAAGGGGTTGTTGCTTTAAATGCAAATGAGCTCTGCTCACCCCTCCCCTCTCTTCTCTCTGTGGAATGACGATCTTGTTTACTTTAGCCGCATTTAGCCGCGTTTAGCCGCTAAACTTCGTAACTACCACGTTATAAGGAAAGGCGATCACAAAGATTCATAAAAAAACGCTTATACACACTTCTGCTGTAAGTGAAGCTGGATCATGAATGATTTGCGCAAACATAGACGGATATATGTAGATCAGGAGGCGCATTCCATTCACAAACATTTCATTCACAAACAAATGTAATCTACTGCATCTTCAGCAGCTCAGATGTCGGGAGTAAATGACGACCACTAAGTTCATTATTACATCCAGCAACACAACACCTCAATCACTCAATCTGAGATATTCTTGTCTAACTTGCATCCCTGCTTCGGCATCGAAACAAGGAAAGTTACTGGACTGTGACAGCTGGTCTGAGGTAAGAGCTCATGTCAATCAACTATCATGGGAGCGGCCTCTGGAATCTGAGAACGGCTCGATTTAAAAAAGGGGATATTATTTTTACAGATTAATTAAAAACCACTGCATGGATTTTTAGCATTATAGGGTAGATTTGTACATACACTAACAACACACATTAATGTTCAAACAACATGAAAAAGTGAACTTAGCATCCGATGACCCCTTTAAGTCCTGTCGTACAAGTCTCTGCATAATATAGCTTCTGTAACAATAGCTTTGTTGACTGGGATAAGAATCCTTGAGGTGACCTCTAATTTTACAGTCCATATCATGATAAATGCAAGGCCAGGAAGAAAACTGCCATTGGTCCCTGGAAGAGAAGATTGTGTCCTAGATATTGCCAGTTGCTGAAACACAGCTCACACTGAAGTCACTTTCAAAACAAGCAGCTTTTTGTTGGTCAACACGAACCAGTTGTGAAATCTGCATAGGGATATATTTTGCTTTTACGTGAAATTCCAGATTAATTCCTATTAAATAAGCTGCATTTCACCTGTGAAAATACACAATGTAATGGCTAATGTGACTGCACCTTAAACATTTTGTGCATGCTGCATAAAAGAGGGTCAGAAGGTTTGACATGACATGAGGATTAGTATGATGTGACGAGTCGACTGCCTCCCCCCCTTATTGTCAGCTGCACCCCGTCGGTAATCGCCGCCCTTCACCAGGCTCCCGACGGGAGTGGGCGTGTGGGAGGAGGAGGGGCGCCGAAACATCCAGGTCTGGCGGCGTGTGATGAGGCACACCTGATGTGAATGAAGCCTCATCACCGCCGCTGTTAAAATGCCGAGCGCGCCTCTCCTCAGGAGACCGGTCTCTTCCCCGTGCATGCACGCTGGTGTCCTCGTGGGTCCAGGAAGGGGTGAAGAGGGAACCAGCGCCGCAGGACGAGTTGCCGGACCCCGCGGGTCCGGATGAGGACCGCACCCGTAACGGCTGACGGGCCAGGATGCCGGGCCGTGTTATCCCCCAGAAGCGCCGCGTAGGTGGAGGAGGACGATGCCGCTAGAGAAGCCGCCGCCCCTCGCACCCCGGACCTGAGCGGGGAGCGCGTGCGGCCGCCGGACTCCGCCCCTTACCTGGACCCTTCCCTTTTGGAACACTACCCCTCCTTCACGGAACCCCGTCACTTCGAGGACACCAGATCCCCCTTTTGTTTTGGACACTTTTTCCCCCTTTTTTGGACACTTTGTTTTATTGTTTAATAAAAGCCTCTCCGAGGCCTGACGTCACGCCCACTGTGTCTGTCGCTTTGCTCCGCCCCCGTGACAATATGTTAACAGATTTTTTATTTTTTTTTTTGTCTACACTGTCCCTTTAATATATGAAATGCATGATTCTGTTAATGACTCTAAAATGCAACCGAAAGAAGACCTATGAGTCTCTGCCCTTCAGCTCAACTACTGATGTTCTTTCATTTTTGGAACCTCAAAACCATGATTTCCCATTGGGAGTCCCAGTGTGAGTGGAAAAAATAAAATAAAACGTCCAAACAAGCAGTTCAAGAGAGCCAGAGTCAACAGAACAGTCCAAAACGATGGGCTGGAATAGCAGGTGTGCAATGACGCACAACTCTCATGGCATAAAATGAAGACAAATGGCAAGACATCAAGGGGAAAGAAGAAACACACAACAGCCACACTACTGCAAAATGCTTTCGTTCAGGACAAAGCCATCACAGAGCTAAAGCTAGCGGCAGTCCGGTATGGTGGCCATCCGTTCAGGTTTAAGTTGGAGAGTCTGGTTTTGAAATACTGTAGCATATCTCTCTTCCTCCACAATCTTGAGCCAGAAGTCTTCCTTCTTAAGATTTTGTCTAAGACAAAATATTGTCAGTATGAACTGTTTTACTCAATTTTGCCAACCACTGAGTCTCAGATAAACATGAACATTTAATTCCTGAATGATTCAGAATTTTTGAATAAATCAAGTGAGTCAAGGGTCTAATAGGCCATTCAGAAATGCAGTTGCTAAAAATTAAATTTTAATGGTTTTGGCATATCTTTTTAAGTACCTGACTGTGAAATCAAGTCAATTGCTTAATTCCTGAATGAATCAATCATTTTGACTGAATCTGTTGAATTAACAAATCAATGATTCACAGAAAGTGCTTTGCTGACACCTTCTGTCAGTTTTAGATTTGTATGTAAAGTATCATTTCATAGTTCATTCTATGGTCTGTCTGAATACTGGACACTGATAGGCTGGCAGGTATGCAGTAAAACCGTTTAATGCACAGTTAGTTCCAAGTCAGTTTAATCACCGTTCTATATTAATGCGCTGCCTTAATTGATGCACACAAACACACACACACACACACACAGAGAGGGAGACAGGTCGGAAATCGCAGATTGCCCTGTACACACACATAGAGTGATTGCCAACGATTCTCAGCGATTTTTTAAATAAAATAGCCTAGATACTAGATTGATACATTATATTCCACAGCAACGAGGTGGTAAAATCGCTATTTTTGAAGTAATTAACTGTTTGTAGAGAGAGACACGCAGACGCACCTCGCAGGTAACACACACAACTCATTGCTCTCTCTCTCTCTCTTTCCCTCTCTCTCTGCTTTAGATCTTTTCTTTATGTCTTTTGTTACAATATGGGCATTGAACTCAGCACTAACCGTGATTAAAAAAAGCCACAAAACATGTCATTAGAGAGTGCATGGGCAGCAAACTAAACTTACAATGGAAGCACTCTGGTCTTAAGTAATTAGAAAAATTAAAAAATTGCAAAGCACTGGTGTGTGTGTGCGTGTGTAACTCTACAAAGTGCTGTGCCTGTAAATGTTAGTATGAAAGCTGCCAGGCTGACACTGAAAATCAATTAATAGCTATAGTATACGTAATGTAAATAAAAGTCACATAAAATCACTGTGTAGCATATCAATATACAAGAGTGTAATGTAGACTCTCTTCCAAATTCAGTTATTATCAACATACTGTAGTATTATTTACCATACTGAGTGACAATGTGGGGTGGCGAGAAACATACTCAAAAAAATAGTTACTGAAAATCATTTACTTGCCCTGTTAAATTCCTTTCTTCTGTGGAACAAAAAAGCAGATATTCTGATAAACGTACAATAAAAATGAAAGTATGTGGGGTTAAATGATGAATTTTGCTATATTTTGGTGTTCCACAGAAGAAAGACAGTGAAAATGGTTTGAAACAACAGGGGAGTAAATGTCAACAACACTTTGATGTTTGCGTCAACTATGCTTTTAAGTACAGTTGTATGAGTCTCTGGGTAATACAGTTTCAGTCACAATGGCTTTGTTGAACATTATAAAAATCCCTATGGTGACCTTTGCTTTTACAGTCTATTCTGTATTTCAAGGCACAAGCTCATGGAAAACCTTGAGACAAACACCAAGGCCAGGTATGAAAATGCCATTAGTCCTTAAAAGAGCAGAGTGGGTCCCAGTTATTGCTTTCTATGGACAAACATATAAAATGTCCTAAAGAGGCCTGAAAGCAGCGCTCTATTAAACTGGAATGGATGATCGCATCTAACGTTACAACCTCTTGACAAATCGATACCATAGCGTGTGAGTCTCTAAAAGGATCTTTTTTAAACGTGCCTCACATGAGTGCTGCTCCTCAGGATCAATGGCACAGCTCAAAATGTAATTTGTGATCCCCAACACGGACAAGATGAGATTATCGGGGCAAATTGATTTTCTTGTTGGACATGACTCTGTCTGGGAAGAGCTTCAAGAAATGTGATGAAATTTTCAGACAGTTTTCACTAATCTGAGCACATTCTTAAGGTGCTCATGGAACAAGAGTATTGCCTTTTACAGCAAGGTTGTTAATTGACTAACATCATGTGAGAAGTGGAAATAAAGCTAGTGTAATTAGTGTAAATTTTGTAAATAATATATACAAATTGATAAAATTCTTAAACATTTAATTTTATTTAAATATGTATATATTTAATAATATTAATATATGATTTATATTTAATACTACTACTACTACTAATATATTTAATAATAATATACTAATTATTATATCTATTATATTAAATAAATGTACTATTACTACCACTAATGGTATTAACACGTTATTTAATATTATTTACTTTTTTATATTAAACTTTTATTCACTATATTACATAAAATATCGATCGTACAGCTGTTTTAGAGTCATCTGTGTCTTACCTGTGCTGGTTTCTGCTCTTCCCAGGTGAGCTGCTGTGTTTATGTGTGAAGGGTCTCAAAGTGTTCTTCAGTAAACTGTCCTCAGACGCCTCCTCCAGCCTAAGCTGCGGTATAAGGTGTCCAAACGCCATCTATCCAAACCTCCTGTCTTTCCTTTCAGTCTTTCCTTCCTCTTCTTTTAGTTCTCAGATCGAGAATGGAGTGGGCAGTAAACGGGGTTAGTTTCGAGCAGCGCAGCTGTCATTCAGAGTTATAGCTCTTTAGCGCTTGCCCTGCACAGAGGTAACAGCACATATTTGCCGTCCATGGCGGAACACAAAGTGATGAAACGGTGGTGTGATGCTCTGCTGGCTCCTTCATCAGCAACAAGAGGAGAGCACTCCATCGGGCGTTCTCGGGATTACCGGGAAATTTAAAGAAGTGTGTCATACGCTGAGTTCACCGACGCGCATGCGCGTCTACTTCAGGTACAGCAAATATGCTATGAAATTAAAGGCCATTTAATAGAAACTATATGGTATTTTGAATGTTGTTGGATAACAGAAAATATAATTAATTTATTGTTTCAATGTTATGTAAAGCGAGCCCTTGCAATTTCTTTGCGTTTGAATAAGTTTGTTTAATTGTTTTCCATCTATTTGTTTAAATTAAATATTTAAAGAGTAAATAGGGCTGAAAATTTGCTGGGACGATAAGAGGTTTATTTATTTATTGATTCATCATTCATTCATTCATTCATTCATGTTCTTTGCTCTATGACTAAATTCACTGTACTTATGAATGGCAATTATAAATACTTATTTTGCAAAAAACAAAAGGAGGGGGGGTGGATTAATTACTGAGATGAATTATTACAGAATTAATAAAAAAAAATCAAAACATATTTTAACTCTGTATGCCGGTGTAAATAAAAATCAATAAAATGTACTTTTAGTAGGTTTAAAATATACAGGTTTTCTCTTTCAGGAAAATGGATTAACAATATTGACCAGTCTTCCAGCACAATTTGCTGATTTTTATCCAGTCGACTGTTTTCTGGAATCCTAATTAAAGTGTTTAAGCAATTCAGGTTGTTAAAAGTCAAACTGTAAAACAAACCTCATAAACTTGATATTATGATTTAATTATTCACGCTATTCATGATAAAAATGTCTGTAATACAAAAATATGCTTAGAAATATTATTTTGTGTGAAAACACACATCATGTATTGAGGGTGTTTTTTTAATATTTAAATAATATATACTTTTTGAATGTTTTACTTCATGTTTATTTCACATCTGGATATATTAAAGTGATCAAAAGTTTATTACAAAAGATTTGTTCTTATTTCAACAAAGTTTTCTGTAACCCAGCTTTCCTTCCCCATCATTTCCTCTCTTATACGTCACTAACCTCAAAAAGTATAATTAGGGTGAAATTTTTGATGTACTTTCCACAATTGGGCCACAGGTCTCTGGTGACAGCTCACTAAAACTGAGCCATTAATCTTTGGAAATAAGACTCTGAAAGAAGCCGACCCACTGAACTCAAATGAGCAACTGGATTTTCCTCATCTGACAGAACTGCATTCAGTTGCTGTCGACAAGCCATAGATGAGCGCGGCTGCGAGGTGTGCTGCCAGAAAGCCGCTTTGTTGGTGTGTAGATTTTTAAAAGCAGGATCTTGCAGAAAAGCTGTTAAATATAACATCCCATTAACTTCTCCATTTGACTTTATGGCTGTTGCATAATTAGGTGGCTCTATAGACGGCGAAATGTGCTTTAATTTGGGTCACAAGATGTGATCTTCATCATCCATAGTGTCACAGGAGACAAAAGAAAAGAGACTGAAAGATAAAAAAAAATTGTGAAAAAAATTACACATGAGCTATAAGAAGATGAAACAAATAAAAAAGAGAAAAAATACAGTCATGGTCAATAATGTTTCATAACTTTGATTATTACATGGTTCATCAATAGATATAGTTTTTGTTTTGTTGGTAACACTTTACAATAAGGTGTCATTTGTTAACATCAGTTAATGAATTAACTAACATGAACAAACATTGAATAATACATTACACTATTTAATAATCTTTGTTAATGTTAGTTAATAAAAATACAGTCGTTCATTGTTAGTTCATGTTTGTTCGCAGTGCATTAACTAATGTTAACAAACAACTTGTGATCCACTTCCAGAACAACAATTCACAAAAAATTTACTCACCCCCTTGTCATTCAAGATGTTCGTGTCTTTCTGTCTTCAGTCGTGAAGAAATTATGGTTTTTGAGGAAAGCATTTCAGGATTTTTCTCCATGTAATGGACTTCATTGGTGCCCCGAGTTTGAACTTCCAAAATGTAGTTTAAATGCAGCTTCAAAGGGCTCTAAACGATCCCAGCCGAGGAAGAAGGGTCTCATCTAGCGAAACGATCTGTCATTTTTTTTGGAAAATAAATTTTTTCATACTTTTTAAGCACAAAAGCTCGTGTAGCACAGGCTTTGGGATGCGCGTTTACGATGCTACGTACTATTGAATCATGTCGAACAGTCATGCGGAATGTAGGCGGAACTACAGACCCAGTGTTTACAAAGCGAACGCGCAAGGACTAAGTGCAAGTAAGTTTGTAAACCCTGTTTACAAACAAAAAGGTACAATGATGTCCTCCTCCTCAAGTTGTAGAAGAAAATAAGATGGAGTTTTTCACCATACTCAGTACACAGACGATGAACTTACATGTGATTCGTAGTAGTGATGGGAAGTTCAGATCATTTTACCGACTCGGACCTTTGGGTCTCGTTCAGTGAAAGAAACTTTTTTCGAGTCATTTTGTTCATTTTAGCAAAACATAATTAAAATGTTACGTGTTGCTTCCCTAACACATCTACTGCTTATACAAACGTTGATCACACTACAAACCAGACAAAACTATAATGCTATAAGAAACAGAAAAGATTAATTAATTGTTTACCTGGGTCTTTACCTCACTTCTTATGTAACAAGCTTTCGGGTTTGAGTCGTTCGTTCATCATGTGACAGCCCCATAAGATGAACGAACGACTCGAAAAACCTGAAGACTCGAAACAGGTGAACTAATTCCAGTACAGAACCTAATAGGATGTTGCGTATGCGCGACTGAACACATCACTCCCTGAGATGACTCGTTCTTCCCGAGTCACATTGAAGATTCTTTCAAAATGAAAGAATCATTCAAGAACGACCCCTCACTAATTCGTAGCATTGTGGACGCGCATCCCAGAGCCTGTGCTACATGAGCTTTTGTGCTTAAAAAGTATAGAAATTTTAATTTTTCGAAAAAAATGACGTTTCACTAGATAAGACCCTTCTTCCTCGGCTGAGATTGTTTAGAGCCCTTTGAAGCTGCATTTAAACTGCATTTTGGAAGTTCAAAATCAGGGCATCAATGAAGTCCATTATATGGAGAAAAATCCTGAAATGCTTTCCTCAAAAAACATAATAAATAAGACAGAAAGACATGAACATCTTGGATTGGAGGGGGTGAGTACATTATTTGTAAATTGTTGTTCTGGAAGTGGAGTTCTCCTTTAATAATGTATTAGTAAATGCTCAAATTAACATTAACTAAGATTAATAAATGCTTTTGAAGTATTGTTCATTCTTAGTTCATGCTAACTACTTAACTTATGTTAACTAATGAATGTTATTGTAAATTACCGTTTTGTTTTAGTTACACCAATGGACAAACAAACATACAAATAAAGGAAGGTAGAAAGGATGGAAGGAAGGAAAATTTACAGGTAATTTTCTGCCAGGACATTATCCATTAATTAAAATAAACAAACAAACAAGGAAATAAATAAATAAAACTATTATTTATTTATAAATTTTTAAAGAGACTTGGCCACAAAGGAGCATGTAAAATGTTCATTTTGTAAAGAATAATGTAAGTGACTATTGTTCATCAGTACTCATATATACTCGATACTCATATATTGTGTCAAAGCTCTTGGGGGTACCAATGCATTTTGGAAGTTCAAAATCGGGGCACCATATCAGTCCATTATATGAAGAAAAATGCTGAAATGTTCTTCAAAAAAACATATTTTCTTTATGACTGAAGAAAGAAAGACATGAACATCTTGGATGATAATGGGGTGAGTACATTATATGTGAATCTTTGTTTTGGAATTGGACTCTAAACTTTAAATGAGCACAGTCAGTCTAGCTATTGTCTAAGCAATCATAACTCCTCTTATAATAAATGAAGCTGTCCATACACTGTATTATAAATGAATCTCTTACTTACATTGTACGTACATCTGCACTTTGTTGCTTATGATGAGGGAATTTGCGAGATTCAGTCTGAACAAACTCTGGGTTTCAGCTGACTATTCTGAACGCCTCTGATTGGCCACTGCATTCTAAACTCAACAGAGTCATGTGTAGTTGGTTGTAATGAGCAAGGCTGTAAAAACGCGCAGAAATAAAATATAATGTGATGTGAGCAGGTCTAAATTTAATACAGCAACTGAATCTTTCCATTTATTTTTCGTTTTCACTAGTTTCATGTTTGAAGAATTATAGTTTTATTGAAAAACCAGGGAACCCCCCCCAAGTGTATTTTTTTGGGTGTTATGGGGAGTTCCAAAATGCTTATGGGAGGTCCGGGACCCCCCAGCCCCCCCTCAATTCGAGCACTGGTAGTGTGTAAAAGTGGGCTCACTCTGACATTTCAAACACTAGGGAGCAGAATTTGACAAGAAATGTGCAGCTGAGTGTGTGGCTAACAGGCCAGAGTGCTGTATTTGTCTATGTGTCTGTCTGACATGTTTTCTTTGGAACATGTTAGACCCATTTAGCAGTTTAAAAAGTAAAATATATATTTAACATTACATAAAGTTGAAATGATATTGCTGTCCTTGTGGCAATGTCTGAAGCACATTTGGGGTTTCAAAGGCTCCAGGTATAAAATATTATTATTGTAATATATTTTCACATGGTAATATTCTCTGACACAGTTTATGCAGACATTGTGCAGCTTTTTGTTTTTATATTTTTCAGACATTTTTTTTTTCTGGGGTCAGATCAACCTCACACATAAACATCATTAATAGAGTAGATTAACATTTGCATATATGCAAGATTACTTTCATAAAACAGGGTAATTGCAACAATATCTTCTTTTTGACAACATCAGAGACATTTATTACAATAATTCATACCCAAGTTTTTATTTTTGCACATACCTCACTAAAGCCTCTGTGACCATAAACATAAATGTGGCAAAATTGATTTCAACAGAACATGAGGGCCATTTGTCTATAAAATGTACCAATTTTTTTTAGAGTACTGCATTTGCACACTTGGTTTTGCTTCAGGAGCCAGATTTTGCATTAGAGATGTGGTGATTTAGAACCAAAACTGTTTATCATTAATGTAAACACGAATGTCTATAAAATCAAACATTAATCAACAGGATATAGAAATATTTTGAATTCATGATGGGAATAATTCAGCACATACACACACACACACACACACACACACACACACACACACACAAAACATTCTCGTTGGCACAAACCATATTTAGCCCTGGTTAATTTAATATAGTCCAAAAAATAAAGTATTCTTGTGTAGTTCATACTTTTTAAGGGCATCTCACACAACTTGCCTAATTTCACATAGTTGTTTTGCTGCAAATATGTTTATAATGTTTTTTATTTTATTTATTTATTTATTTATTTATTTATTTATTTATTTATTTATTTATTTATTTATTATTTATTTATTTTTTTTTTTTTTAAATAATTTTTTAGTAATTTTACCAGTTGAAAAATATAATATATACTAAATGTATACACTGCCCTCCAAAAGTTTGGAAACACCCTAGAAAAGTGGGGTTTTGGACAATACTGGCATGGATCTTTTTTAATTTGTGATAATTTTGCACTGATAAGGGACAACACAAACTACGAAAACATATTTTATTACATAAACAGTTTATACATAGAAAAAAAAGGTGAATTTTCGATTCATCAAAATATCCACCATTAGCAGCTATTACAGCTCTGCATAATCTGGGCCTAAATTCATTATATTCTAAACTTAATTGGCAATCAATTGTTGAAGCTATTAAGGTGTGCTGACCCAAAAATCTTTTAAAAACCTGGGCCAAGTGCCAATTATTATGTAATCAAAATGAAAATTATTATTGCTGGTCTTCAATGATAATGTCAAGTTACTTTAATGTATTTGCACCAAAAAATGATAAGGATTTATGCTGATATTGTCCAAAGCCACACTTTGCCAGGGGTGTTTCCAAACTTTTGGAGGGCATATATATATATAATGTCCATTTTAATCATATCAGTATGATTCATTATGGTCTTCATAAAATGTCGGCAACATACTTTGGTTAAAAGGGTCATCAGATGGCCATTTTCCACAAGTTGATATGATTCCTTAGGATCTTAATGAGAAGTCTATAACATACTTTGGTTAAAATTTCTCAGTGGTAGTGTAAACCAACACAAAATCAGCTCTTTTTAGAGTGGGCCGTTCTGTTGCATGTTCATTTAAATGCTAATGAGCTCTGCTCGCCCCGCCCCTCGCTTTTGTGGGGTGACAAGCCGCAATGTTTACTTTAGCCACATTTAGCTGCAAAACTTGCTAACTAGCACATTATTTGCAAAAAGATGCAAAAAAACCCTCTGCTTTAGGTAAAGCAGGATCACGAATGATTTGTGCGAACATAGATGCATTTATGTGGACCACTAGGCACATTTCCTTAAAAAAAAATGGTAACGTTAATCCTCTGCATCTTCAGTGGCTCAGATGTCGGGAGTAAATGATGACTGCTATGTTCATTACTACATCCAACAGAGACATTCTTGTCTTCCCCTGCACTTGAATTGACACAATGGCGGTTGGACTGTTTTCAGCTCACGCAGAGCAGGGCAGGTCTAAGGTAAGACGGTCATGTCAATCAACTATTGTGGAAGCGGCCTTGGTTGGTGTGACGCCACAAACAAGAAGCTAAAAATGACCTGATTTGAAAAAGGGGATATTACTTATAAAGATACCACTGGGTGGATTTTTATCATTGTAGGGTGGTTGTGTAAAAGTGAGTGTAAAAGTGAGTTTGGCATCTGATGACCCCTTTAAAATTCCTCAGTGGTTGTGTATAACAACACCATTTCACCTTGTCAAAAACATCTCTCAGTGACCTGTTTCAGTGCATGTCTCTTTAAATGGTAATGAGCTACTGCTCACCCCGCCCTTCTCAGACAGCATACAAGAGGCTGAGATTCTCTTACTATAGGGAGATGAGAGGGTCTGTATTACTTACTATTGGAGAAAGCATAACGGCTAACTTGGATCACGTGTTCCTTAATGACCAATCACATTACAGCCTTGACATCATTGAATTTCAGTCAGAATTGTGGAACACTCAATCGCCATTTACGGATACCATAGGAGTGAATGGGAAGTGCCATAAACTGAATCCCACCTGTTGCAAAAATTTAGTGATTCCTCTTATAAAACTGAACTCTAAAAATAGTTTAATCCAAAAGTATTGTTTAGTGTTTAGCTGTCGACTCATTGAATAAGCCAGTTCCTCTAAAAAGCTGTTTATGCAGCGTAGTAAAGCTTCTCTTCCATTGACATCCATTTTGACGTCTCCTTTCCCACATACTGCCAGACCAGAAGCGTTAGCTTTAGCCATTATGCTTTTTTGGCTAATGAGGGAAGAAATATGCTAATATTGGACAGTCCGTCGGCAGTCATGGGTGGAGCTTCAACAATATGACATCTTACTGCTTATAAAATCAAAACGGCTTGGTAACTGACATTGGTTAGTTTTTTTGAGAATTAAAAAAAAAAAACACTGCTAACACACATTTATATGCAAACACCATGTAAAAGAGAAATTTGCATCCGATATCCTCTTTAACACTACATAAATGTTTAGATTTTTTTTTTTTTTTTTAATTGGACATATGGCTTTTGTCCAAATATGTCTACCTCCCTACTATGTAGCAGTGAAACAGTACGCGAGAAGATGAGTAGAGTAGTATGTCCAAAATCATAGCATTCATTTACACCTAAACAAGCTAACCAATCTTCAGTACTACTAAGTGATAGATGAGTTTGATCAGTGTTGGAGTTAAACTTTGGAAAAGTGGACCTTTGGGACCAGAGATGACAAACCCTGCCCTAAATTCTTAGCAGAAGTTCCACATAAAATTGGAAAATGGTGTGTTTGAAAAAGTCACGACAACAATGCAAATGTCATCTTCATTTAAATGATAATTTGCTGAATCGAGGATGCATGAAACTAGAGTGTGGGGACAATATCATTGTCTAATGATATCACTTGTTTCACTCATTTTGCTCTGTCTACATAATAGCTCAAATCAAATTATAATATTTTTGAATAATATTTAAATTATGTCTCTTTTGTTTTCAGCATCATTTTCACATTGCACATGATAAAGGTGAATTCCATCTCAAATATACTTTCTCTTTACACACACTCGCATGTGTTTTCACTTTGGACTAATCAAATAATGGGCTGCCAAATAGCTTGTCATTGAATATTTTATTTGCAAATGAAGTATTAATAACTCAGAGTCCGTAAAAATATACAATTTTTTACTTGTAGAGGGACATATTTACAAGAATGGATCTTCTTCAAAATGAACAAACTGGTTTACAAAACTCAAAATGTGTGCAACAGCAAAGAGAAATAAAGATCATGAGTATATTCCCTTCAGTCTCACCAGACGAGGACTCTCGGGCAAATGCAGGCCCGAGTTCCACATTCAAAACAAGAACAACAAAAAACCCTCAAGATAACAGAGGAAAACACAGTAAATGTTAAAACAAAGTAATGTGAACGAAAAAAAAAAGACAGACAGAGAGGATGTTGGTCATATTTACACATACATATTCAGCTGAATACAGGTATGAACACAGAAGCAAAGCATTCCCAATATCTGACCTGTAGGCCATAACATGCAATCCCTTTGCTTTTCCAATGGAAAATAATTCCCTTTTTTACACCCCTCAAAGTAACACATACTGCTACATTTTCTAAGAGGAGTTGAAGGAGCCTTTTTAAACATCCAACATTATTATAACAACCATGTTGGGTAACAATGATTGGTTAGAGGCTACATAGACAGTCAAGTACATCTTTTAAATAGAGCGTTATCTCAAAAATACATCACAGATGGACCTTAACTCATTCCCTGTATTGAGCTCCCATTCAAAACTGAATGTCCTCATGCAACGTGAGCATCACTCAGAATGCATTGGCGGCTCTATGGAGGAGTGTACATACACTGATGGTTTCTAAACACCATGCTGGCTCTTTAACAGCGTTGAAATAAAAGCCACTAAAGATTAATTGTCTGAGGAAATAGACCGGTTCTTCTTGCTGGGAGACACTGGGGAGGGCTCGTAAAGGAATAAAAATCATCTTAAGTGCCTGAATGTAAGAACAAAACTGCTGGAAGGCAAGCTTTCAATCAGCTTTCCTTTTAATAAAGTGGGCCGATCTTGGCTAGTTAGGTGCAGTAATGTCCTCAAAAGAAAATGGGACCAAAATAAACATATAACAATGACTCTGTTCCAAAACCTACAGAGCTGCCTATGTAGGCAGCATTAAGCATTTAAATTGAAATCTCCTGATGCATTTCAACCAGAAAAAAATTCCATTCAAAGAGCATCTTATGAGGTGTCTAATTTGTACGACCTCACTCATACGGTTTTGTACGATTTCTGTGAGGGGTAGGTTTAGGGGAGCGGTTATGAGTGGTCCTTCATACGAATTCCCACTATTTTCCCACCTCAAAAAATACATACGATTTTAACAAATCTTATAAATTTGTACAAGTCGTGCAAATTTGAAAGAATTAGCCACCTCGTAAAACATATACGAATTCCCGTATACATATACGAGTCCAAGCTCTACTGAAATCAAAACACTCTAAAAGACTTTCGTCCTCTGTAGACTCTTTCACATCAATCTTGTGAGTTTTTATTTTAATAGAGTGCAACATTTGGCTTCCAGAGGTAAAAATTTCACAGTTACAGACACTACCGATCTACTGAGAGCTAAGAGGTTGATAATCAATGGTATATGCTTTTGTTGAAGACACTGGCTTGCATTATTTCAAATTTTATTTTAAAATGATTACATTTAAGAGCAGAAAAAATCGTTACCCATGATTCTGCTAAGAAAGCAGGAATCTGCTTCATCAGTCAGAGAATCGCATTAAGCATATTGCACCAAAAGAACTCTTTAGCTCCTGGCGAGTCCCATGAAACACAAAATAGATTGTCTAAATATATATTTTTCCACTGATGTATGGTTTATTAGGATAGGACAATATTTGGCAGAGATACAACTATTTGAAAATCTGGAATCTGAGGGTGCAAAAAAATCTAAATATTGAGAAAATCACCTTTTAAGTTGTCCAAATGAAGTTCTTAGCAATGCATATTACTAATCAAAAATTACGTTTTGATACATTTACAGTAGGAAATTTACAAAATATCTTCATGGAACATGATCTTTATTTAATATCCTAATGATTTTTGTCATAAAAGAAAACAATAAAACAAATATACCCATGCTACTTAAGACTTCATGGGATTGTAATTCCCTCATTAAAGTTGTCCTGTACCTGGCTTGCTTTACCTTTGTCTTATTGTCCGATTTTTAAATATCATTTTGCTTCAAATTGAAGTTTATAACGTTGTGATTCACCTTGTAACTGGTTGATGTTGTTCATGGCTTATAATGGTTAAATGAAGACTTTAAAAATCTCTATGGGAAAAATACTTGAGGAACCAAGGCCGCTGAAAGTATTGGCACTTTTCCACTGTGTGATATGACTCGGCTTGGCTTGCTTTACTTTGGCCCAGTTTGCTATTCTACTGTGGATTAGAACCACTTCAAAGTGGGTGGGATTATAGACTGATCTTTATAGTTGCACAGCCAACTCATCTACTGACCACGATACAGCCGTTTCTTTTTTCAAGTTGCGCCCAACGGTCATTTAAAGCAAGTTTATTTAAAAAAAAATCAAATCATGCGGTGGCTGTTGCTGACTATTTAAATCTTGTAGGTTTGGTGTCTCGTGTCACAAATCCAATGCTGGTAGTGACGATTCTCTCTGACCAATCAGTGAGCTGCACTGTTTACACATCACATTTTAATATTGTATGGCTCGTTGGAGCCTCAACCAAGGTGGTACTGACAAAAAAAAAAACGGGTACTAGGTTTCTTTTTTAGTACTAGAACCCCACAACTCAAAGCGAGCCGTACCAAGCCACACCATGAGGGGAAAAGCACCATAAACGGGCAGTCACACTCTATTAGGATGCTAACCTTTGAGCCAGCTATCTATATAGGCAGTAGACAGTAAGGCAGCTCACTAGGTTTTGGAACAGAGTCAATATTTTAACACAAGGAGAGTAACTGGCTACTAAAAACGACCATATTGTGAAGGCCCAATCAGATGGGTTTCGTCTCTGCTTGGGGGTAAGGTATGGTAAAGGTATTTGAGAACCTCTGTAGGGTTTGGACCTTGTGTTCTCCTTACATTTCCCATCATTCACTCCCCACTCTGCATGACAGCCCATCCATCACACTTACTGACAACAGTTCAGCCAGCAACATCGCCTACACCGCCTCGTGGAGAATGTGGCTCTGGAGAGCACGTCTCGAGTGTGCCTCTATTTATGAGGTCGTGTTAGGCTGTGTACACTTGGGAAGAAGTGTGTGTGTACACTTGGGAAGAAGTGTATCGGTGTGTATCAAACACAATTTCTGGGGAAGGTAACAAGAAGGCGGAAGAATTGGAATTGGCATAGGCAGCACTCGGCTACATTACAGACTCAACCGCAACCCAATAGGAATGACGAACGAGGTTGGCACCTACACTCGTGGAAATGAACGTGGACCAAAACGAGTGTTATATGCTTGCTTCCTCACATCTTATGGCTTCTCCTCTCTGAAATATTAAGGTCCATCAATGGCAGATATACAAGTAGCCATTAAGAAGGAAATGATTTTACTTTTACTTTTTTTATTAAAGGGAGCTTAGCGGGTCAGGGGCTACAATGACCAATTATTACTCTCTGAAAATGCATAATACCTCATCTACATCTTTATTATGGCCTATAACCCCAATCTTCAACCGATAACTTAAAGGATATTGTGTGCGTATATTTATCTGTATGTACAATATAAAACAGCATCATGACTACAGAGTGTACATTATTCGTGGGGCTGCGTTTGGACTGACTCTTTGTGCCAGAGCGCTCTCTCCCTCTGCTGACGGGGGCTGTTTTACACATGGCTTCCTTTTTTTGTCTGGTACATTGCGAAGAACCAAGGACAAAAGCAATCTCAGGGGAAGAATTCACTGTGAAGGCACACAAAACAGGCAACTTGTCCATTTCAAATTTCACAAATGCACCAAGCAAGGTCTTCCCAGGGGCTTCGAGACACAGCTAATGGAGAGGGTTTTGACAGCGCTTGGCGGTGGAAGCCGAGGGGCAGCTGGCACAAAGAGCCAGCCATCTTGAGACAGCCTGTTGTTAGAGGGTCCTAGGAGTCCTGGGACAGTCCCATGGTGCATACACGAACTAGAAGGAGAGTACCGCAAATGCGCACACACCATCACACGCACGAATTTCACACACGCTCTGTACATAAGTCCCTGTTATGGCATTCCCTTTCATTACTTGTCCACAGTACTGTGAGATTATAGTCGAAAGTTACTTGTGCCTCGTATGCTATTACGTAGTACCGTTGGGTATTCTAGAAAAGAAGGAAAAAATAAATAAAAACCAAAACTATCTTTGTCTTATACACATTCATAGTATTCGTGACAGATTTTGGTTTCAATATCATTGGAAATACAGCTGTAACAAATATACCACGGTTGGTATGTAATACAAACTGAAGTCCATGAAACGGTGAGGATGACATCCGAAGCCAGACCGCAGACTTTCTGTCAAGGACATACAGTACGCTCATGTATATACACAGATTTAACTGCAAAAATTCATATCAGTGTGTAGAGAGTACTTGACACATAGGGGGAATTCACTAAGGATCAATTGCACCGCTGACGGCATTGTCTATTTCCATATGTTGTGTTATTTAACACCAAATTTATGAATGGAATTGTGCAAATCAGGTAATGGCAGCAACAATTTGCATGCCACAATTACGCAGGTCCATTCTGAGCACTAGATTGTGAAGGATACAGCAGACGACTGCAATCTGGCGTACTTTACTGGGAATATACATACAGCAATGCTAGGCACCTGAAACGGTGATTAAAGTGCGCTTGACTGCATGACACATTGGGATAAGTTTAACTTTATTTTGATAGTCATCTTCAGATGTTCTACTAAATAACTTTGCAACTACATCAACTAACTCTCATTAGAGTATTAGTAGACTGTTAGGGTTAGTGTTATAGAATAAGTTGAGATGTACTTGCAAAGTTACTTATAGTCAGTAGAATGTCTATTGGGAAACATCAAAATAATGTGTCAGCAGGTAGCACACAATCTACTAAAATTGCTAGTCAACATGTAGTTGCAAAGTTACTTATAGTTAGTAGAATGTCTATCAAAATAAAGTGTTACTGGAGAGAATGCTCTTCTTCCATCACTTAATCATCATTTGATGAATTACCGCTGCTAGAAAACATAGATGAAATCTCTAATACTACATTTCTTTTACTGTCTGCATCTGTGGGCAATAATAGCAAAACATTAGTAGCTGTGATTTTTGATAAAAAGATACACTAACAGCCTAATTTACATAGAAAAAAAAAAACGGGTTTGCTCAAAAACCAATGACAACAACATCATTTAAATATTGTTAAACCTGTTTTTTTGTGAAATATAGCGTGCTCAGGTAGTGAAACCATTCAGTGAATTCACCCCACAGTGTGCTATATGATAACTGAACCGTTAAAGTCTCTCTATGCCGCTACATCAATGACGTCGTCATCCATGTGCTGAAATGTCCATCGGGGCCATCTTTTCCAATCACGTTGCTTTTTCTTAGTGGTTTGTTAGGGTATTAATAAGATTGCCTTCGATTCTCATGTCTGAGACACCCTCAATGTTTGCATTGCATTCTGGGAAAAATGAATGGGACTTTACGAATGAGATGAACGGTTCGTATTCCCAAAGCCGCCCCCTCGCCTTCAACAGAAACAACAGGTTCTTGGATAATATCCTTCATTTCTCTTCAGAGTCGGCCGGTCCTTCCTTCCGCCATCATGTTTCATAAACCCAGCCTGCCCTTGGTCCTTTAGCCTCTCTGATGCAATAAATAAATAAACTGCACTTGGGGAAATCTTTCCGCCCCACTGCCCACAAAGCCTTTAAGAGTTCAAAAAGAAAAACAAAACAAATAATGTGAAAAAAAAAGGTCAGACTGTGCCATGAGATCAAAAGAAGGAGAGAGAACCAAAGAATGAGAATAAAAAAAAAAAAAATTCTTGTTCTTCAGTTCCTCTCTTGTTTTCTTTTAATACTTCAGAAGGGGGCAAGCACTGTGTATTTTCCCTTGTAAATATGCATTCAACTTTTTAGATTTTATATGATTGATTTTATTATTTTTTTAATTATGCTTTTATTTTATAGTTTTTTTTTTATTTGTGTGTATTTTTTCCCAATCGTAGTTGCAACTTTTGGAAAAGTCACTGTGGGTGTCTTGTATAGAGACCCGCACCAGGCCACATTGCCTTTACTCTCTACACTGTCTGAAATGCCTTGCTTTGAGCAGGGACCATGATGCCGGCCGGGATCGCCATGCCCACTGGAGGATTGGGGGGTCTGAATTTTGGGGTGGCAGGGGGTTCTGGGGTTTTAGGCACGACCTGTGTGTAGGCCGGAGGAGACTGGGAGAAGCCGTGGGGCTGTCCGTTCTCCTTGAGGGCGGCAACAGCGGGTGGCCGTGGACGCTGGTTTCGGGGTGCGCTGTTGTGCACCATGGACTGTGTGGAGGAAGCACCGGAGCGGGAACTGCCAGAACGAGATGAGGAGAGAGAGTTGGGCTTCACCAACTTGGCTTTAGGAGCTTCTGCATCCTCTCTACAAAGGTAATGGAAATATAAACATTGGTTAGAGATACATGCAATGATTAAATCAACAATATCAGAACTGCAGTCTAGATCTAAAGCAGCTGCATAAATTAAAATAACTAACTAACTAAATAAATAACCTGTAGCACCTGCAGAGCCTAACAGAGTCACCATCTCTCTGTTGCAGGTAATATTAAAGTGGGACTATAAAAACAAAATCAGTAATCAAATGTCACCTGATTTCATTAGGTGTCTCCTCCTCCTCATATTTCTTCTTTTCCTTCTTGCGGAAGACCAGCCAGATGATGAGAATGAGGAGCAGAACGCCGAATAAAACGCCAACCACGGCACCAGCCACCACACCCATGCCCCGCACATCTGCACACAGCAGGACATCTCTGTCATGCCTCATTACATCACATAACATCTTCAGATGATGACAAGTTAAATAAAATACATGTACAGTAATTATACTTTTTTTTTAATAGCAGGTTGCAAAAACCTGAGAAGACAAGTGAAAATGCTTATATATATATACAGTCATGTGAAAAAGTTAGGACACCCTATCGAATTCCATGGTTTTCCGTATCAGGACATTATTTTAAAAAAAAAAAATGGTCCTTGGCTGGTCTTAAAATTTCAAAAATGAAACCTCACATAAACAACAACACATGACAAATTGCACCGTGTCATTATTTACTGAAAAAAAAATAAAGGCAAAAATGGAAAATCCATGTGTGACAAAGTTAGGACACCCTTTCTGTTAACGTTGGAGTTAGGAGGGTAAATAACAGTCAAACACTGCTAATCAAATACCTTTGATTAATTGATCATCAGTAAGTCTGAGCGCCTCTGTAAAAGCATAATATTTGGCAGTTTGCTGGTCTGGAGCCTTCAGGTGTGTGTTAACACAATGCTAAGGAGGTAAGACATCAGCAATCATCTCAGAGAAGCAATTGTTGCTGCCATCGATCTGAGAAGAGTAATACAGCCATTTCCAAACAATCTTAAGTTTATTCACAAGTGGAAGACATTTAAAACAGACACCTCTCCTTCCAGAAGTGGACGTCCCAGAAAATTCACCCCAAAATCAGACCGTGTAAAGCTCAGAAAAATGTCAGACAACCCAAGAACTACACCTCAGACTCTACAGGCCTCAGTTAACATGTTAAATGATAAAGTTCATGACAATACCATTAGAAAAATATGGGACAAAAATGGCATGTTTGGAAGGCTTAGCAGAAGAAAGCCTCTTCTATCTTAAAAAAAAAACACTGCAGCACAGTTTAGGTCTGCAAAGTTGCATCTGAACAAAACACGTCTTCTAGAATAATGTCCTTTGAACAGACAAGACCGAAGTGGAGATGTTTGGCCATAATGCACAGAGCCAAGTTTGGTGAAAACCTAAAGAGCATATCAGCACAAACACCTCATACCAAAAGACAAGCATGCTGGAGGAGGGCTAGTAATTTTGGGCTTGTTTTGTAGCCACAGGACCTGGGCACCTCACAGTCATTGAGTTGGCCATGAACTCCTCTGTATATCAAAGTATTCTACAGTCAAATGCGAGGGCATCTGTCTGACATCTAAAGTTGGGTCAAAACTGGGTCATGCAACAGGACAATGATCCCAAGCACACCAGCAAATCTACAACAGAATGGCTGAAAAGAAAAGAATCAAGGTGTTGCAATAGCCCAGTCAAAGTCCAGAGCTCATCCTGACTCAAATACTGTGGTGAGAGCTGTGCATAAGCAAATGCCCACAAACCTCAATAAACTGGAGCAACGTTGAAAAGAAGAGTGGTCCAAATTCCTCCAGAACGATGTGAGAGACTAATAAAGTCACAGAAAATGAATGATTCAAGATATTGCTGCTAAAAGTGGATCTACAGGCAATTGACTCATAGTGTGTCCTTACTTTGTCACACATGGCCTTTCCCTCTTGGCTGTATTTTTCTTAAATAAATAATGACACTGTGTGATATGTCATGTGATGATGTTTATCTGAGGATTTATTTTCTAAAAATTTTAAGACCTGCCAAGGACCAGATAATTTTTATCATGTCCTGATACAGAAAACAATAAAAATTCAATAGGGTGTCCTGCTTTTTCACATGACTGTATATATATATATATATATATTTTTTTTTTTTTTTTTTTCAAGGCTGGTTTCTGCTATTGAATTACAAAACTGGGAGTTTATATTATCCAATTCTGACTTTATAATACAAATTTATAAGTCTGTGTTTAGAGTTTATAAAGCAGAAACAAGCTTTCATACTATTCTATACAAAAAGGACAAAAGGCAAAATCAATGGAAGTTTTTTTTTTTTTTTTTTTTTTTTTTTTTTTTTTTATACAAATGTGACCCTGGACACACAAAAACAGTCTTAAGTAGCACAGGTATATTTGTAGCAATAGCCAACAATACACTGTATGGGTTAAAATTATTGATTTTTCTTTTATGCCAAAAATCATTAGGATATTAAGAAAAGATCATGTTCCATAAAGATATTTAGTAAATTTGCTACCATAAATATATCAAAACTTAATTTTTGATTAGTAATATGCATTGCTAAGAACTTGATTTGGACAACTTTAAAGGCAATTTTCTCAATATTTAGATTTTTTGCACCCTCAGATTCCAGATTATAAAATAGCTGTATCTCGGCCAAATATTGTTGTATCTTAATAAACCATACATCAATGGAAAGCTCATTTATCAGCTTTCAGATGATGTATAATTAAAAAAAAAAAAGCCCATTATGACAGGTTTTGTGGTCCAGGGTCACAAATGTGTGTTTAAAAATGTACACATATACAGTATAAATGTGCAACATTAATTTTCCCCTGGTAAAGGCTTAATGCTAAGTAAAGAGGCATTTGACTCATTAACTGATTTGTTACAACATGAAATGAGTTTCTATAAGCAATTATTTTATAATAAAAAAAAATCTAATTTCAAATATTACCAAATGTCTACAAATCATGTTTCATCTTATTCAAATGTAAGTGTTTGTTTTACACAAATGCACATGGATATGAATCATCTGTACACCAGCTTGTCTCTCAAAATATCTATTTGAGAAAGGAACAAATAGCATCTGTTTAACACAGAGTGCTGTATTAACAAACGTTACAATTAGTCAGAAATATTACATACGTTATTAGCACTTACATTAAGTAATTTATAATCTCATTTAAAACTTTAAAATCATTTCCACTCATGAGGTGAAAACCCCAGTCATATTAAGTCTAATAATAGGATTTTTGGTAACATTTTCATTCGTTAACATTAGCAAAGATTAACATATCCTGTTCAAATAAATTGCTTATTGTTAGTAAATGTTAAGGCATTAACTTATGGGATCTTATTACAAAGTGTTACCCTTTTTTTTTGTTTTTCCAGGTCGCCTCATTGGTTATTGTCTGATTATTAAATTATTAATGCCTGACTGCTAACGACACATTTTTACAGTACCCAAGAACTTGAGCTTCTAAATTCATGCCGCTGAGTGTCAGTAAAAGTCCAAGATCACAACCATGTCGGCCAGCACGACATAAATAAAACTGACTGAGTGCATCATTAAGAGCCATTTATTTTTGTTTGACAAAGAGCTTTTGATTTGCTCATTGTTTAAATGTCATATTAGCAGGGGAGCCCATATGGTAGTTACATTTTATTAGCGTTCTCATGAGATATCTTGCGAGTAAAACTGAATTAGGCAGACCCAAATTAAACTTCGCCAGCCACAACTGCGAAGTGGCTCTTTCACATAAATTCTTTTAATTTCCTTTGTTGAGAAAGACTAGCACAAGGCCTAAGTGCAGGACAGTTGTCAAGTGTTTATATAACTCTCTCAATCTTTTCCTCTGGTGAGCATTAAATTCTTCTGCCTCTTCCGAAACCATTACACACAAACACTGAAGGATAGCTATTTGAGCAAGACTGATGACAAATAGCCACACTTTGGCTTTCTGTAGTTCCCAGTGCTCAGTAAAAGTGTGTGTGTGTGTGTATGAGAGATAGAGAGAATGATTTTTTTTCCCCATCCAAGACAACAAATCAGCAACTTTTTAATCCCACACTCATAAAAATAAGTGCCTCTATATACATTTCTGCAACAGGGTAATTATGTACCTAAAACACACGTTCAGTATGTGACCGTGGCACGTTTTTGTTATGTTGGTACAGGCCCATATTAACGCATTTTTATTTTGCTGTTAGAGGTACGTATTGCGGCTGTGCAGAATTCAAACGTTTAGTGTTGCTAAAGGTTAATGCTGTATCATGTTGGAAATATCCCCTACACTGTAAAAAATAAAAAAATACAATTTGTTAAGTCAGCTTAAAATAATTTGTTACCCCGCTGCCTTAAAATTTTAAGTTCAGTTAACTAAAATAAGTTTAGTCAACTTGAAATGTTAAGTTGTACTAAGTAACAACTTAGATATTTGTGTTTGCTAAACTTAACAGATGGGTAAATAACCCAGCTGCCTTAAAATTTTAAGTTGATTTAACTCAAATATCTAAGTTGTCACTTACTATAATTTAACATTTCAAGTTGAATAAACTTTTTTTGAGTTGACTGAACTAAAAATTTTAAGGCAGCCAGGTAACAAATTATTTTAAGTTGACTCAACAAATTGTTTTTTACAGTGTACACCAAACCCAACCCTAAACATAACTAATAATGTTAACAAATGCAAAAGTGATATAAAAACACATTTGTTGATGCAGCTGTGCCATTTTAACTTCCTTATGAGGGTTTGAGCTGTTTTGTCAAACTGTAGTTTTACAGGGTTTGTACCGGAGCTCTTCGTCACTCAAGTGCAACGCCATATCATCTGAGCTACCAAACAAACCTACTGAATTTGAAAACGCATGCATATGAATGTGTATATGTGACGACAACATTCAAAAATTGTCCGTTTTCAAATCACACAGGATGTTAAAATTGTTTTGAAGTCATAACATTATTCTGCAAGTAATGGTGTGAATATTGGGCTTTATTAATCAATACTTTTGTACCTGTAAATCATACTTTGTGTGAAAAGGAATAAAACTTGTTGGACTTTTACTGTGTGTTCATTTCAACTGGAAACTGCATAAGTCATAAGGGTCAATTTTTGAATAAATAAATAAATAAGTTTTCCATTGATGTATGATTTGTTATATTGACAAAATCTCCTTTAAATTTGTCCAAATGGAGTTCTTAGCTATGCATATTACTAATCAAAAATTACGTTTTGATATATTTACGGTAGGGAATTCAAAAAGTATCTTCATGGAACATGATCTTTACTTAAAATCCTCATGTTTTCTGGCATAAAAGACAAATTGATAAGTTTGACCCATACAACGTATTGTAGGCTATTGCTACAAATTCACCCGTGCTACTTATGACTGGTTTTGTGGTCCAGGGTCACAAATGTATATAGAGGCACGTTTTTCCAATGAGCCTACATTGTTTTAATCTCACATTTCTGACTTTTTTGTAAGATATAATCTCAGAAATGTAAGATATAAGAACAAAATTGTGAGATATAAACACAACTGCAAGAAAATCTGAATTGTGAGACAAGAAATCAAAATGACATTTTTCATTTTCCATGGAAAAATTTTTCCTCAGACATTTTGTACGATAAAAAGTTCCAAGTACCTTTATTATTTTTTATTTTGTGGTGGGGGGAAAATATGAATTACAAGTTATAAACTTGGGTAATTGTGAGACTATAAACTTGTAACTGCGAGAAAGTCCAAATTCTGAGACAAAAAAAAAAAAAATCGCAATGACCTTTTTTATTTTTTTTTTCTGTGGCAGAATACTCATACTACTAATAATATTTATTTATGATTAATTTTAAATAAATGGAAAAATAATAATAATAATAATAAAGTAAAATAAATAAAAATAAAACTATTCAATATTTAAACTGCTTGCCAACAATAGTGTGATACTTATGAAACCCATAAAAAAAGCAAACCCTCTGCAGTGTGGAAACAGCCTCCATCCATCACACTGAGGCTGTAGCTCCAATCCAAAATCCACCACCTACTGCTCCAAGATCAGAGTATCATAACATCCACACTAATTACAGCCGTCTGAAGCCCAGGGCACAGGCTGACCTCAGAGCAGAACTCACATTGCATGGTGACCTCGATGATACAGTTCTCCTCTCCTACATCGTTGCTGGCAGTGCATTTGTAGACCCCGGAGCTGTCCTGCGTCAAGTTCCTCAAGGTCACGATCTCTGGATTCTTCAGATCTGAAAATAGGAAAAATCAAAACATGAATACATACAATTATGATGTACATACATAAACTGACGTTCAACTATGATCTGTAATTATGTAGATGTTTTACCAACTGTAATTGTGCATTCTTTCAGTCACACATATGCCAGAGTGATGATATGCAGGGTTATTATTTAAATAAAACTACAAAAAAAAAAAAAAAAAACAAAACAATAAATACATACATACATACATACATAATTCATTAATGTTGGTTACTTAAAATAAAATAAACTTTACCTGAAAGAAAATAAATAGCAAAAAAAAAAATAAAATGTATTTAGTTTAACAATGTACTCCCTAAAACTGAAATAAAGTGGTTGAAAAAACACAACCAAATTACTAAAATCAAATTTATAACAATTACAAAAAAATACTAAAACTAAAATAAAAATAAAACAGAAAATATAAAGACAAAAACTAATTCAAATTAATAAACTAAATTCATACTAATGATATTAACAAAAACTATAATAATATCTCAGTCATATTAAGATAATACTGAAGACAACTATTTACCTCATTGACAAACAATGTCTTTCTCCAATATAATATAATATAATATAATATATTTTGAATTTTCTATGTAGATACTATTTAGTATTTTTTTTAAAAAAGACTGAGATTATTTAATTTTATCAATTGATTTTACTCTTTTTTTGTAGTCCACTATGTCCATTAAGACGTAACTGATCAATTGTAACACACTGACTTAAATGTTATGTTTTTAATTATAAGTCTATTAATGGCAATATTAATTTGGCACATATAAGAGTTAAACCAAAAAAATAGCAGTCTATGAAAGAAAAAAGGTTAAAGTCAGCATAAAATAAACACTTTCAGATCTGTCTCCATCTAATTAGTAACAGATTCATTGAGCTGTTTTACCCTGATATACATCACAATACAGAAGAAACAATCTGAAGCTACTTCTATTACACTACGACTTTAAATAGTTAAAATCACAGCTGCTTCCCTAACGAGAATTAGACAACAGAGTGTTTTGTCATATTTTGAAGCTTTTTCTAATTTTCATGTATATTGTGTTGTGTCCATTGCTCAAGGACACTTTGCTGATGATGCAGGATTATGATAACTCTCCAGTTCGGAACCTACAAAACTGCATTAGAAGTGTTACCCGTATTTTACTACTTCCTTTACTACACTACTTTACAGGCTTCAATCAAACAGAGTGTTTTAATCAGAGAGCCAAGTGAGAGCGGGCCCCATGAAGTGTATGAATTAATGTTTGTGTGTGTCAAGGTGATTCACAGCTCTGCTGAACTCCAGCAGATGAAATGAACAGTAAATGTTTTCCCTGTAGCCTGTGAGAAAGCGCTCGTGTCCTGAGAACTGAGAACCTCACGTGTGTCTTCAGCCGAGAAGCGTTTGTCAGCCGGAGTGATTTGAGTCGCCGGGATCATTTACTCATCCAGGATCTAATGCCTCCTCTTTCATCCCTGCATCCCTGTCCCATCATCCCTCTCTCTCATCTACTCTCTGCAGTGAATTCTAGGGCGGTGGATTGTTTATTGGCCAAAGAAAGCTGATTAGACTGAGCAGGTGGTCATTGATGAGGGTGGTTAATTGTTGAGTTTGGATGAGGGTACGGCCCGTCTCTCCTGCAGCACTGACTGTGTACGGATAAATAGATTGTAAAACAATATGGTGCTCTGATGATCTGGTGTCAGCAGGAGGAATTGTTCTGAATCAGTGCATTACTCTGTCCCATCTGCAAAGCAATATTACACTCAAATTTGTGTAGCTCTTGCACTTTTGTTGTTTTGTTTTTCCAAGCAGAACCCAGTGAGATTGAATTCTAATGTAATAACAGCCAAAGGCCGTTGAACATCTTCTTTTTATTTTATTATGTATTTGAGACATTATTCAGTCATTTTTTGCCTACCAAAGGTCTATATTATGTATTTTAGATGTGGGCGCTGTAACAGAAATCTGTAATTCTAATATCCCAGTTTATCACAGTAATAGCTTATTTCATAATATAGTTTAGCTGGAAAACCATCTAAAAATGAATACTTTTATTCAGCAAGGATGCATTAAATTGATCAAAAATGACAGTAAAAGATTTAAAAAAACAGCTACTTGCCACAGCAGAATTTCTGTTTCATTCAGTTTACCTTGATGTACTAAATAAAACTTGGAAAATAAAGTGTATATATATATATATATATATATATATAGTCATGTGAAAAAGTTAGGACACCCTAGTGAATTCCATGGTTTTCCGTATCAGGACATTTTTTTAAAAAAATAACTGGTCCTTGGCTGGTCTTAAAATTTCAAAAATAAATCCTTAGATGAACAACAACACATGACAAATTGCACCGTGCCATTATTTACTGAACAAAAATAAAGCCAAAATGGAAAAGCCATGTGTGACAAAGTTAGGACACCCTTACTGTTAACATTGGAATTAAGAGGGTAAATAACAGTCAAGCATTGCTAATCAAATACCTTTGATTAACTGATCATCAGCAAGTCTGAGCACCTCTATAAAAGCATAAGCTTTGGCAGTTTGCTGGTCTGGAGCCTTCAGGTGTCTGTTAACACGATGCCAAGAAGGTAAGACATCAGCAATCATCTTAGAGTAGCAATTGTTGCTATCAATGTGAAAAGAGTAATACAATAAATAAATAATTCACCCCAAGATCAGACCGTGTAAAGCTCAGAGAAGTGGCAGACAACCCAAGAACTACACCTCAGACTAAACAGGCCTCAGTTAACATGTTAAATGATAAAATTTATGACAATACCATTAGAAAAATATGGGACAAAAATGGCATGTTTGGAAGGCTTGGCAGAAGAAAGCCTCTTCTATCTTAAAAAAAAAAAAAAAAAAAAAAAAAAAAAACATTGCAGCACAGTTTAGGTCTGCAAAGTTGCATCTGAACAAAACACAAGTCTTCTAGAATAATGTCCTTTGAACAGCCGAGACCAAAGTAGAGATGTTTGGCTATAATGCACAGCACCAAGTTTGGTGAAAACCTAAAGAGCATATCAGCACAAACACCTCATACCAAAAGACAAGCATGCTGGAGGAGGGCTGATCATTTTTGGCTTGTTTTGTAGCCAGAGGGCCTGGGCACCTCACAGTCATTGAGTTGGCCATAAACTCCTCTGTATATCAAAGTATTCTAAAGTCAAATGTGAGGGCATCTGTCTGACATCTAAAGCTGGGCCAAAATTGGGTCATGCAACAGGACAATGATCCCAAACACACCAGCAAATCTACATCAGAATGGCTGAAAAGAAAATAATCAAGGTGTTGCAATAGCCCAAGTCCAGAGCTCATCCTGACTCAAATACTGTGGTGAGAGCTGTGCATAAACAAATGCCCACAAACCTCAATAAACTGGAGCAACGTTGAAAAGAAGAGTGGTCCAAATTCCTCCAGAACGATGTGAGAGACTGATAAAGTCACACAGAAAATGAATGCTTCAAGTTATTGCTGTTAAAAGTGGATCTACAGGCAGTTGAATTATAGGGTGTCCTAACTTTGTCACACATGGATTTTCCATCTTGGCTTTATTTTTGTTAAATAAATAATGACACAGTGTGATATGTCATGTGATCATGTTTATCTGAGGATTTATTTTCCAAATTTTAAGACCTGTCAAGGACCAGATCATTTTTTATTATGTCCCGATACAGAAAACAATGGAATTCAATAGGGTGTCCTTACTTTTTCACATGACTGTATATATAAACTAATACAAATGTCAAACACACACACACACACACACACACTACATCTCATATTACAAAAAAAAAAAAAAAAAAAAAAAAAAAAAAATCAAAATTAATTCAAATAAAGTAAACAAAAGTTAAACATTACATTACAATGAAAAACTATAATAGTATATAATAAACTACAATAGTATCATAGTACTATAGTAGTATCAATCATATTAAAACAATAATGATGGCAATTATTTACTATATTCTGAGCATATATAATATAATATAATATAATATAGGCCTGCACAATTAATCAAATTTCTATTCGTGATTACAATTACAGATGCCACAATTATAAGGCACAAAGGCACAATTACAAAAAACAAAAATCCACATACATTACTCTGCTTTCATAAGATGTGTGTGTGGTTTTTTTCTCATTGTTTGAGTTTTTTAATTTTTACTTAGTTATATTTAAAGAAGATAATAATATAATATAATAATTATATAATATAATATAATATACAAATACTTTGTTTCCACAAAATACTAACATTGATAATAATCAGAAATGTTTCCTGCGTAGCAGCAAATCATATTAGAATGATTTCTGAAGGATTATATGACACTGAAGACTGCAGTAATGATGCTGAAAATGGCAGGAATAAATTACATTTTAAAATATATTACAGTAGAAGACAGCTCTTTGAAATCGTAATAATATTTCACTACTGTTTTTACCATATTTTTTTAAAAATAAAATAAATGCAGTCTTTTCAGACCCATTTTAAAATATTTGTAAAAAATTAAACCTTTAAACAAAACTGAATCTACAATATATGTTTGAAAGCATGTGTGACTGCAAATCAGTCTATTCAGTTGACTGAGTATATTGTGTTTTTACTCGTACTGCATATTAGTGATGGAACGATAAATTGATTTGTGGATCGATTCTGAGATCTTCCAAATGCATCGTGACTATCTTTGGAATCGATTCTGAGCTTAGATTTGAGTCATGTAATTTCACCTTGGCTCAGAAAGCTTTTATGACGTGAGATTAATGTAAACACAGCCCATTATGAACACCCTTGGAATTCGCTTCAGCCTTTTTGAATTGTATGAATGATTATTTAAGGTTCAAGTGTGTGTAAGGATTTGGAAACAAGCAGAGCACGGCTGTTTCTAAAGCAAGCAGTGCCATCTGCTGTCCTAAACTAAGCACAAAATCGATTTGAGAAAGAATCGTGACGTGTTTGGAAAATCTCAGAATGGATGCTGAATCTTTTCTCGATTCATGTTGCAACGATTTATCGTCCCATCCCTACTGCATATACTGATATAATACCACCCACCCCTAATGCATATAGGCTAATATCAATAGAGCTGTTGAGATCAGTTCTAATCTCATTGTCTTTTCACCATGCGACGTCTGGGATTCAGAATGCACAGGTTTATCCTGCTACAATCAGCACTTCTGTGGAAGAAGCAGTCGATGCATTTGCAAGTGTGTGAAGTTTATGCCATCAGATCTTTAAAAGACGTTCAAGATTTTTTTATACATTTATCAGCAAGTAACTGTACAAACCCTCCTCTGTCCAAAATAAGGTTTGATAAGCTCTAGTCTCACTTAAGAGACTTTGGGGTGTTTGACTCACCGATGAGTGCGAGGGGAGGCAGTTTTCCCACGCTCTTGCCCTTATCCAGCACTCTCTCCCACTTGTAGTGAATAGGGTCGGATCCATCTGAAGACTTACAGCTCAGTTTCACATCACTGCCCTCCAGAAGTCGGCCCTCCATCCAGCAGCGGGGTTTAGACGGCTTCACTGTGAATGAGTAAACACGGATGTGCGTTAAAGTTAAGTTTACTACTTAGTCATTTAATGTTTGTATCTAAAGCAGCTTACTATAGAAAGAGTCCACATGGGCTTACATGCTGTGCTCTGGGACATAACAGTGATACTTCAAGAATCAACCCTTGTGGACTTTTATGAATTACTATTTAGTTACAAGTCCAGGTTTTTGATGTCTAGGCTACACAACCTAGTGGTTACATCACAGGCATCTATTAAAAAATAGGAAAGGTGCATTTTAAGCATGAAATTAAGCAAATTAATTGTGTTCATTTAAATTTGCTAGACAACAAAAAGTACATATCTATCTATCTATCTATCTATCTATCTATCTATAGTTTGACAGTTTGAATTTTGAGATTTCAGATGAAACTAAAATAGCGTGCAAACACAGCACACTGGCATTTTTTGGAGGGAAATCAATATCAAAGAGCCAATCAATCTGAATTGTGACATTTGGGGAGGCAGGGGTCAGGATTTGTTGTCCTATATGCTGACTGCTTTGAACTCCCTTCTGACCTTACGCAGCACATCTGAATCAACACAGAAATCAAATCAAAGATCACACTTCCTCACAACAGCTACCAAGTGACCTCAGACCAGTCCCACTGGCACTCTGCTTACTGCAGCACTGCTCTAAACTGTTCAGGGGTCAGTTAGACGGGCCTGTCCAGAGGGATTTGTCTGGAGGCTGAACGACAGTTAAGAGACAGCCTGTAGACCTCTGCGGCCCCTTTTGGCCCTACTGACCTTGTCTATAAACACACAAACACACCAGGAACCACTTCAGCTAAGACACGCCAGGTTATGGAGTTACAGTTAGTGTATATTTGCTTGTCTTTGCTCCACAGCCAAAACATTATTTTACCTGCCTGGACAGCATATGCATTAAGTAAAAATATGGAGGATTCATAGTCAATACATGGTATCATTTTTGTTCTAGCAGAACAAAACCATTTATACTGATGATTTAGCCACCTAAACAGAAACATTCCATAAGCTTGTACAGTGCCATTTTCTACAAAGAAATTCTTTTAAAAATGTAAATATTATCAAATATTGATTATTTTATTAGGATATTTGTCACATTTTATATTTTATAACTACAAATCTTTTTAGAATTCTGGAAAAAGTTAGGCCAATAATTTAATTTGTAATTGATAATTTTGTATTAAACTGGATAGTAATTTAAAAATTAAAATGCAAAAAGTGGTTTAACTAGAAGAATAAATTAAAAATGACAAACCCACATCAAATTTACAAAACATTTTTACTAAATTAAACATGAAAACAGAAAATACTAATAATATCTATAACAGTATCTCAATGATACTAAAATAACACTGGTCTGAAGGTGTAATATAGTTATGTTGGCTTGTTTTTTTGATCACAAGACAGTAAAATAATAATGCATGACTCCTGTGGACTGTATGATTGGAAACAATCAATATTTTTGCAATTCTGTTTGGTGCTTGAAACTATAGTCTACAAAGATGTGATCCTCATCTCATAATATAATCCGCAAACAAGAGTTTTCACAGCTTCAGCTTCATATTGAAAATCAATGGATATGCGAAAGGACTCTAGTTGAAACGATGGCCATTAATTTATCTCTGATTCAAAAAATGTTAGATCTTAGAGAGAACATTGTTCACAGTTGCAGGCAATTTATTATAAATCTCCACAGTTTTGAGCACGTAGCTTAGTGATTAATGCTTATGTTACTTGTGTAATTTACTGGGGCTGGTTGCACCATAGTATTTATTGCTCCTTGCAGACATGTACATATTGCGTTATTTCCCGATTAAGCATCATAATTCACAAAATTCACTCAGCTCTATGGATTTCAAGAAAGCTCTTTGATCACTGAAGGTAAATGTCATATTGAGCAACTATGCATTACTTACAACCCACAAGCTACATTCTGCCATAAAGGATTAGTTCACTTCGAGAATAAACATTTTGTGCAACTATTTACTAGTGTTAGGACAGAGTTCACCTGAGTCTGAGTGGCAGACATTTATTAAACTCTTGTTATATTAATTTCGTGTTGGTACTTTTTTAAAAAAAAATCTTGTATGTCACACATTCGACTGTACTTGGAAAAAGTGTCTGAAAAATGTCTGAATTTAAGAACGATTGGTACAGCCCTACCATGATCATTTCCTGTGCACTCTCAACTGGAAATTTCAGCAGCAAAATACAGGCTGGAAATAACATCATAATGTGAACACTAGCTCTCAGTAATGTGTTTATAGAGTGAAAGAAAGGAAAGAGAAAATAAGAGTAGCGAGAGAGACAGGAGGTGGAGAAGGGGGATTATGGGAAGGCAGTATTGGGCTAATCTTCTGTGATATGTTAATAAATGAGAGAAACTCTAGGGTGGAGGCCGGATTTACATCAATCCATCCTCCCATTTCTCTCTCTCTTTCTCTTTCTTTCAACTTTACGCCAATATCCTGTCCCTCTGCGGCTAGAGCACTAATCTGTTAATAAAATGATTTTGGAAATAAAATTAAGACGTGATATACAACTTCAAACTGCTCGGCATAAGCTGCCTTGAAAGTCCTTGAAAATAGGAACTATGCACCAAGAGCATATCATAGAGATGAGGCTAAATAAAAAGAAAAATGTTTCTTTACAGTTCTTCTCTCAGCTGAGCGCTGTGGCGTCAGAGATACTGCGCTTGAATGACGGCTTGGAAACCCTGCGGTCTAATAATGGAAACCAGACATAGCAAAATATCAAATCATAAGAAGCTCATCTGAACCTCATTTGGGATGACAGTAAACTGTTTTGCTAGAAGAACAGAAATCACATAAGCTCCTAATTCCGTCTCTTCTGTTTTTAAGAGATAGAGCTCAATCAGTGTTTCCTCATCCCACCATTTCAAATTAACATCCTCTCCATTTACCATCCAAAGCAAAGTAAACATCACCAGCCACCAGAGATGAGAGTGTCTGGTCAACGAATGCAACCAATCATATTTCTAGATTATGTCAGTAATGGCCAAATTTTGTAATCTGAATGATCAAATTGAATCACAGTGAGGCTGGTTGATGGAGGAATCAATTGGGTGCTGATTCCAGGAAGATGAGTCTTACCCAGCACAATGAGGTTGACTTGGCTCCAGTGGTATTTGCCGCCAGTCTTGACCTTACAGTGGTATTCTCCAGAGTCCGTCAGCTGCAGATCGCTGATCAGGAGAGAGGCGTCACCGTTTAGGTAGTCACCCGCAAAGGACAGACGACTGGCATGGTTGTCGTTAGTGTAGACCTCGTTGTTAAAGAATGTGATGATCTGAAATGAGAGAGACAGAGCTTTTGTATAAAAATAGATGAAAGAAATCAGTGTAATCAGACACTGTATTTCAGATCACGCCTGAGCGGGATACAAATACACTTGGTAAAAATAGTTATGTCGTTTTGCTAATGAAGTACTGATCTCTTTACAAGTTTCAAACAAAGGTTATAAGAAAATGTGACCTGGCAGTACATATTGTATAGTACTTCTATCTAACTAGTAGTAGGTAAGTATACTAAACTCTTAATGTTAATTATCAAACACTTGCACGTAACTTCTCTCCTACCATTAGTGCTAGAGGTACATGAATAATACTTAAAATCATGTGGCTTTTAAAGAAAAGGGGTTAATTTTCTAATCAGAATTTTGGTTTGTCGCTTAATGGATTAGAAAAAAACAAATCTGGAAACCTGAATATTATAGAAACCTGGCATGGATTTTGACTTGGGCCAATAAGCAGCCACCTAGAAACGACCCACAACATCATGCTAAAAACACCTGAAAACAACATAGAAATGCATACCAACTTCTTGACCTACCAACACTAGTAGCCACATAACAACATGCTAAAACAATCAGAACCTCTCAGAAGGAAATTTCTACCCAACTAACACCCACCTAGCAACTGGAGTCGTTCATAGTAATGTCCTTAGATATGAATAGGTAGATGCCACATTTGAGTAGAGGTCGACTGATATATCAGTTTTGCAGATTAATCGGCACCAATAGTTGATTGGCGAAACTGTCGGTAATCACCTGAATAAGCTAATTAAGGTTTTCAGGATACAGGCTGGTATTTTTTTTTTCAGGGTTGGAGCTAAACCCCGCAGGGAAACCGACCCTCCAGGATCAACGTTTCCCACCCCTGGGGTAGGGCATGTTTTCACATAATTACCAAGGCCACATTCACACTGTCTGTTTTTGGGATTGACAACAGTATACCTTTGCTTGATGGCCATCTTTAGCATGACTGTTGATGTAATGGAAACACAATATGAGTCCATTTGTAACATTAGGATTGATAAAATCTGTAGAATAGAAGACAACCGTATTTACTTATGTCCCATTCACACAGCATCTTACAGTCGCTTTTCGAATACTGTCTGTATGAATGTGCAACTGGAGTTAAGCCCGTATTCCTTGAGAGTAACCATAGCAACAGAGACCAAAGCATTATCAAAGATGGCGACGTCCGTAAAACTGAAAGTATAACCACTTTCTGACACGACAAGAGTCTACCAAATCATTATTAACCGACAGCAGCTTTTAAATTTTTGGTGGAGAGTGGAGCATTTGAGCTGTGCGCAGAACACAAAACTGACGGGAGGGAACGGCTCCGGTGGAGACTGCATATAAAACTTTCAGATGACACGCAGCTCATTTCTCTGTCACTGTAAGTTACCGAAACCACAAATGAAAGCATGCAGCACACTGTAGATGTGCGTTTGTGCGGCAGAGCGGCTCTCTTGCACTGTATGACCTGACAGACAACTAGTTGTCCAGTCCTGTTCTGTTCATCCGAGAATGCGGTTGTGAGTCTTGAAAATTTATGGGTGTGAATTCGGTTAGAGAATACGGTTGTCACACCCATAAATAACCATACTGTGTGTGAACATAACCATATTAAGGACTCAAATACGGTATTGACAACCGCATTCTCGTGCCCTAAGTGATGAATTTGTTAACTAGATGCTGCATTAGTGGAGAAAGGACAACAGTATACCTTGTTTGGTGATCAAATAAAGTCTTGTAGACCGGCGCTTGAGTTGAACGCGATGTTCGGTGTGTATGATACTGGATAGCTGCGAGTTCTTCTAGACACAACGCTGCACTTTTGCCCGTTGTGTGACTAACATATTTTTATATTTTGATTAGATAACCACAAATGTTCTAGAATAGAAGCAGTTAAATTGTGAAAGTACACAATACCCATATGCATGTCATTTCAATACTGTGGCCTTTGTGTAGATATTTAAAGATGGCCATCTTTAGCATGACTGTTGATGTAATAGAAACACTTTACAATATAAGTCCATTTGTAACATTAAGCTTAAAGATAAAATCTGTAGAACAGAAGTATACTTCCTTGCTAGAGTGTGTTAATTTCAACATTTACTGATATATTTTACATTTTCTAGTTGCTTTTGTTAACATTAGTGAACAATGAACTAACTGTAATGATCAATATATAATTAATATTAATTGTTACTATTTTTATTCATTTACAAAGTATGGTTCAGTAGGCTACTTTAAAAAAAAAAGAAGAGCACTATTTATTTTGCATTCAGTAGCAATTATAAATACTATTGGTCGATTAATCTGCATTGGCCGGTGTGGTCAAGCCATTATCGCTATCTGTAAAATCCAGTATCGGTCGACCTCTACATTCGACCCTTTCAGACATGTTGAAGCATCTGCCATCTTGGTTTGTCTCTCACAGTAAAAAATCAAGTTTTCCAAGATGCCACAACATTGCGCAGCCTCGGGTGTAAAAGCTGCCAAGATTTACATTTCAGTAGACTACTTTTTGATTACTTTTAGATGACTTTTGACCTACAATATATTCCATTCTTTTTTATCAACATCCTGAAGTGTATTAAATACACATTATGCCAGAGTTACCTAAACTGGGGTTCATGAATGAACTACAGGTGGTTTTCATTTCATGAAAATCTGGAAGGCTTTCCAAACTCATTAAAGATTCATTCATCTATAAAAAAGTAACTGTAATCTGATTCCGAGCATTTTAACATGTAATATAATCAAATTATAAGTACTTAATTTTTGGAATCTGATTACATAATCCAGACACTCTTATTTTCCTCAGAAAATTTACATATCTGGTTGTTTTTTATATGATTCATTTTCATTTAGTTACTTTGCGACAACTGTACTACCTTGTACAAAACGCAAAGGGGAAGAACCTCTACCTGTGCAGACAGCCATGTAAAAGATGTTAAATGGCTGTCGCACACAAACACAGCTGCCAACATACACGTTCACACACAGTTTGACGGTGACAGCCTCCTGAATGCCTGGGGTAAAGGACTAAACACTGATGCCACTACACATCAGCAGATCTGCGGTTGGGTCCACCTGCCAGAGCCGTCTGAATGATTGGTCGTCCCACACACATACACTACAACACAACAGACAAGAGAAATCTCTGCTGTGCTACTAATTTGCATTTCTGGCAAAACATCTGTGATTCTTACTGTATGCGTTCTGTATCACTGACAGTCATAACATGATGCTCTTTGTCATATTTATTTATTTAGATTACAATTGACAGCAGAATAATCTTCTCTAGCATAATCTTCTTGAACACGAGTAACATCTGAGTCATGGGTTATGGCTTCACATTAAAGAAAGAGGTTCTGTAATGTTAGCATTAGCCAAGAAGGTGTAATATAATGTAGCTGGAGAGAGCTATCCGTTAGCGTCTCCATTCATCACAATGGCAGCTGCATGGATGTTGTATGTAAGATGGCTATGTGACCTACATGCTTCATTGTATACTACATGAACACACAAAGTCAAAGGCAAAATTGGAAGGGGGAAAAATCCTAAGATGGTCTTCTGGCCCCTCAGTCTGTTCTATTAGCTGGTTTAAAGGATTAGTTAACTTTCAGAACAAAAATGTACAGATAATGTACTCACCCCCTTGTCATCCAAGATGTCCATGTCTTTCTTTCTTCAGTTCTTCAAGAAATTTTGTTTTTTAAAGAAAACATTTCAGGATTTCTCTCCATGTAATGGACTTCTATGGTGCCCCCAAATCTGAATTTCCAAAATGCAGTTTAAATGCAGCTTCAAAGGGCTCTAAATGATCCCAGCCGAGGTCTTATCTAGCGAAATGACGGTTGTTTTTTTTGTTTTTTTTTTTTTAAAGTACAATTTATATACTTTTTAACCTCAAACGCTCATCTTGTCTAGCTCTGTGTAAACCCTGTTTTTTTCCTGGTCATGACAGTTAGGGTACATCTAAAAATGTCCATCTCATTTTCTCTTCCATCTTAAAAATCCTCCTACATCGCTGTTTCACCTTTTTTGATCTTCTTTGCATGTTCACTTTGGGTTGGTACTTCTGGAGTGATGTAGAACGATTTTGAATTTGGAAGAGAAAATGAGATGGGAGTTTTTAGATGTACCCTAACTGTCATGACCGGACATGAGTCCACACAGAGCTAGACAAGACAAGCGTTTAAGGTTAAAAAGTATATAAACTGTAAATTAAAAAAAAATATCTGATCATTTTGCTAGATAAGACCCTTATTCCTTGGCTGGGATCGTTTAGAGCCCTTTGAAGTTGCATTTTAGAAATTCAAATTTGGGAGCACCATAGTCCATTACATGGAGAGAAATCATGAAATGTTTTCCTCACATTCCTCACATAATTACTTTATGACCGAAGAAAGAAAGACATAAACATCTTGGATGACAAGAGGGTGAGTACATTATCTGTAAATTTTTGTTCTGGAAGTGAACTAATCCTTTAAAGGGTTTTGGGGTTTTTCTGACATACTGTGTGGTCTTCAAAAGCTTCAAAGTTAAAGCTTTAAACTACTTTAAACTCCTCCAAACTTTCAGCCTTGACTTCTTCAGCTTTTAGTTCAAACTTTCAGTTAGGCTTTTTCAAGCTAACATCATTGTTTTGAGAAACTTTTTTTAAAATCTATTTTTAAACTGTAATGATATATATATACATGCGACCTTGGTGAGTAGACATAATAGCCAAAATCTCTACTTTCAAATAGGCCATTGTTGGAACAAAGGTACAGTTACGGCATCTGCCAGCAGAGGTTAAACGGGCCACACTAACCAAGAAAACCTCAACCTATTGCCATTATTAACAGCATTCTTGTAAACAAAACCTCTAGTAATGAGTCTACAACACATTACTAAATAAACTGTGGTTGAATGTTGACAAGCCAAAAACATGCCTTATGGTGGAACAAAAGAATGACTTATTCATTATGTCAGGGGCTCGGGTTTTATTCCTAATCAAATTTTCAGACATTTGATTTTAATTAATGGCGTCTCAAATGTTAACTTTCCATTAAATAATACATGTGATGGGCAACTCGTCCCAGAGGTTTCGGAGACTCTGAAGCAAGTTTCTTTTTAGACGTCTCTGTCTTCTAAAATGAAATCTCAGCTGATTACGAACAGATCTGTACTGACTTTCAAACAAAGGAAAAGATCTCTGTCTGTTATGTGGGGGAACAAAAAGCCTTATCGCAGTCAGATAATTAAATTAATCTGAAAGTATATCGCCTGACTGACATGTATTGACTTTCCCTTGATGAATTATAGTGCACTGATACATAACAGATACCTAAACTCAAAGCTGCGTTCAAACAATGTTAGTTTCACAGTGAAAGATTCTCACTTCAAGCAGATAAGACAAAGCTCTTATCTGAATGTGTTTATGCGAGAGCGAGGGAGAAGAGAGATGGGTGAAGCGTCTGTTAGGTGTACTGATAGACACATACCAGATGGGTGTGTATTTCAAAGAGAGATGTGTAGAAAAAAGCTGATTTAGACTTGTGAAGGGATGGCAGGAGAAGCACTGTTCTCACAAGCCTCAGACAGTGAAGCCATAAAGGCTGTCTTTGTGACTGTGTCACTGAAAAAGATGAGAGTCAAAACTAGGCGGTTGCTAGGGAGTTTTTAGAGATTGGTGCATGGTGGCTTGCACGGTTGAGATTGTATTATTGTCTCCTACTGATAAACACAATAAAATATATAGAGAGATAAATCCACTGGCTTCTATCTGTAAAGCTAATATCACCTACAAACAGATACAGTCCAAATATATAAGCACATAGTTAGACCAGGTGGCTGGAAGGAGATCAGGAGGACAGACAAAAGAGAGGATGAGAGGTATAATACAAAAACAAAACTCATACTCAGAAATGAAAATCTAGTGAAACAGAAACAAAATAAACAAGAGACGATGAGTGAAGATGAGACAAAGAGGGCGTAAAAAGCAAAAGATCTCTTACCACACGCTGTTTGATGTTGGGTTTCTGCAGGAGCCATTCAATGTCCAATGTTTGTCCATTCGACTGCCAGAACTGGTGATGGCAAGGCAATGTGGCATTGTCCCCGACAACCCGCTTCATCTCGGTCTGAGCCCCGGCCGAGAGCAAACTCAACAGCACTGTGGAGAAAGACACAGAAACAACATCTCTATGAGATCTTGCAATCGATTATATCATAAAACAGTACACTACACTAACCTCTAGCCTGAAACTAACTAATAGTGTTAACTAAAGCAAATGTGATAAAAATAATTGAAACAACCATGCCATTTTAACTTGCTTCTACAAGTCTTTAAACTCTTTTATGGTCACTTGTGTACCCGAGCGCTCAACATCACATGATCAATGCCGTATCAGGTGAGCTGCCAAGCAAATGTACTACATCAAAATGTATTTGTTCACAAATCATGCACTTTAGTAACATTGCAGTGTTGTGCAAGGAAACAACATACAGTGCTGCTTGAAAGTTTGTGAACCCTTTAGAATTTTCTATATTTCTGCATAAATACGACAAGTTTTGAAAATTGACAAGGGAGCCCAACTAAACAAATTAGATGAAAATATATACTTTGTCATTTATTTCTTATGAAAAATTACCCAGCGTTAAATATTTGTGAGTTGCAAAAGTATGTGAATCTCTAGGATTAGCAGTTAATTTGAGACTCTAAAATTAGAGTCTATCTGTTCAGAAGTATTTTCAGTCAATAGGATGACAATTAGGTGTCAGTTTATGCCCTGTTTTATTTAAAGTACCAGGATCTATTAAAGTCTGATCATGTTTGTGAAAGTTAATCATGGCACAAACAAAGGATATCTCTGAGGACCTCAGAAAAAGAGTTGTTGTTGCTCATCAGGTTGAAAAAAAGGTTACAAAACCATCTCTAAAGAGTTTGGACTTCACAAATCCACAGTCAGACAGATGTGTACAAATGGAGGAAATTCTAGACCACAGTTACCCTCCCCAGAAGTGGTCAACCAACAAAGATCACTCCAAAGCAAGATGTATAATAGGTTTCAAGGTTGCAAAAAAACCCAGGATAACTTCTAAGCAACTAAAGGCCTTTCTCACATTGGTTAATGTTAAAGTTCTTGAGTCCATCATCAGGAGTACAATGAACAACCATGGTGTGCATGGCAGGGTTGCAAAGAGAAAGCCACAACTCTCCAAAAAACACTGCTGCCTGTCTGCAGTTTGATAAAGATCATGTGGACAAGTCAGAAGGCTATTGGAGAAATGTTTTGTGGACAGATGAGACCAAAATATAATTTTTGGTTTAAATAAAAGTGCTATGTTTGGAGAAAGAAAAACACTGCATTCCAGCATAAGAAGAACCGTATCCCATCTGTGAAACATGGTGGTGGTAGTATCATGGTTTGGGCCTGTTTTGCTGCATCTGGGCCAGGATGACTTGCCATCATTGATGGAACAATAAATTCTGAATTATACCAGCAAATTCTAAAGCAAAATGTCAGGACATTTGTCCATGAACTCAAATCTAAAGAGAAAGTGGGTCATTCAGCAAAACAATGACCCCTAGCACGCAAGTCTTTCTACCAAAAAATGGTTAAACAAGAACAAAGGGAATGTTTTGGAACGGCAGAGTCAAAGTCCGGACCTTAATCCAATTAAAATGTTGTGGAAGGACCTGAAGCAAGCAGTTCTTAGGAGGAAACTCACCAACATCACAGGGTTCAAGTGTTTCTGTACTAAAGAATGGGTTAAAATTCCTACAAGTCGTTGTGCAGGACTGATCAGCAGTTACAAACAAAGATTCACATACTTTTTCACTTCGCAAATACTTAACACTGGATCATTTTTCTCAACTAAATGACAAAGTATATATTTTTGTCTAGTTTGTTTGATTGGATTCTCTCTGTCAACTTTAAGGACTTGTGTGAAAATCTGATGATGTTTTGCGTTATATTTACGCAAAGATATAGAAATTTCTAAAGGGTTCACAAACTTTCAAGCAGCACTGTATATACACAACATATACAACAAATATATTACTGCTTCCACTGTATTTTCTTTTCAGTTAGAAGCTGAAGTGAATTGTATGTATATGCCAGTTCCTCAAAAAAGTTTGGCAGAGGAAATATTTTCCAGTAAGTCTGTGCTTTTTGGTGGATGAATCATTCATGAGTGTTCAAAAAAAAAGTTTAGTTTTCATAACACATACATTTTTTTATGCATAATTTTGACTTTGAACCTTTGTTATGCTGATGTAATCAAGGCCTTTGGGCAGAGAAATGTAATCTCAAACAATAATATCATAGCCCATCATGATCCAATCAAATCCTGGTGGATAAAAAGTTCCTTTCTCACTGGAAAGTGAGTCCCTTTCTTTCACATGAGAACACAATTCAAAAGCTAAATGGGTTGTGAGTGCCTTTTCATTTTGTTTTTGTAGTGCTAAACATTAATTTTACAGGTTCAGTTTTTGAAAATGAACAAAAGGGGGGGCTAACCGCACACTGATCCGCTCAAGACTAAAAACAGTTTTTGCACAATACAATTTATAAAATAAAAAGATGTTTTTGTAGACTTTTTAGTCTTGAGTGCATCAGTGTGTGGTTAGCCACCCTCTTGTTCATTTTCAAGTATACCATTCGCTCTACGCACCTGCAGTAAAAGGACTTATTTTTTTCCTGTCTGAAGTGCTACAATTTTTTCAAGTTTTACAGGTTAAAGTTTTGACATTTACAATAAAGTTCCACCACAAAACTGAAATTATCATTCAGTCAAACAAGACACACTGCAGCAACACATAAAAATACTTTAGTACAACTTTGGAGGTTTAGCAAAGTCCCAAAATACCATATAGGCACGTTTTCGCACTTATCTAATTTACAAATTTACAAATGCACCGCAAAATGGCAAGTCCTAATCAAGTACGTTATTTCAGACAAGGTCTCTATGAACCCATAGTCCTTTCTGCCACAGGGATCCTGGTTAATTTACTGGAGGCTGTCGGACATTGCCGGAGGCTTGAGTAGCATTACAGACAGGCGTCGTGGGGATTTGCAGACTAGTTAGGTCCCATGAGGGACGAAGAGGATGAGATGCGCAATTTCTTCCACCTGGTGAGAGGAGCTTGTAATACAAACAATGCAGCATTCTCATAGCTTCACTAGTGTTATATGTACAAAACCAACAGATATTTATGGAGCTCTGGCATTAGCATAACATTACACTTAATCTGCTGTCAAATATTGCAAATAGCTGCTGACTCCTCACGTATGCAACAGTTGCTAAAATGATGCCAACATACACATACGTCCTGCTTCTGTAAATATTATGACATTTTCTCATTTTAGCTCTGCAACCCAAAGGAATAGGGAAGAGAATGATCTTGAGATTGATGGACATGCCGTTTTAAGTGTGTTTTGTCTGGCTGGGCTCATTTGGCAGTCATCACGTCATGTTAAGAATGCATGTGCCACGTGTCGCTAGCAAAGCGCAGATAGTGATTCGCTGACTGACATGCATGAGTGACTGTCCTAAACCCATGAGACACCACCTGTGCCAAAACACAGGTCCTACCGCATACTGATACAGAATCAACGGCTGTAATGTATTTAATTTATGGTTCCTGGAGTTCACCAGGGTACGGCCAGGTGACCACCACGTCTTATAATCACGATACGCAAATGCAAAGTAATGCAAAGTAACACTCAACTGGTAGTGCACATACTCCCTGCTATTGCCTCTGACTCTTTTGTTAGCCTGTTCAACCAAACATTTGTGGAGCTTGTCAAACTTAAAGCCAAATACGCACCAGTACATTGCTTTCCAAAGATGTGGCCTAACAGCTAACACTTAAACTACAATACATTGAGCTTTAATGCCATTGCTAATACAGCCCTGCTGAAAAAAAAAAAAAAAAACAATGCAAACCATCTCAGAAATTCTAATAGTTTCCACTGCAAATATCATTATAAACATTACAAATGGTTTTCTGTAGTATGTTTTGGGACATATTCCATTAGAATTTAGTGGTTTTAACAAGCCACCAATAGAAGGCGACCAATTACCAGTAGAAACCCATGGGGCAGAGCTGTACAGTGCAACATATATGCACTGCACTTATTCATAATCATAAAAGTGCATTATTTGCATCTGCTTTAAAACTTTGCCGGTTAAACATTTAATTCACATGCTGTTCTGACTTGCCTGAAGCGCACGCACACACCTGTCAAACAGCGCCTGATTACTGGGATAAGTTGTCTTTCGCGTCTGATTGATTTCGCATCTAATAGGCTACTGTCAAAAACGCATAAGGTTTACATATAAACACAGTTGGTTATGTCTTAAAATGAAATTAAACAGTTGAGAGAGACAGAGATGCATGCAGCTCTTAAAGCGACACAACTAATCATGGTGCCGCTTGTCATTAAAGGAATAGTTCACCCAAAAATACAATTTCTGTCATTATTTACTTACTCACGTTGTCCCAAACCTATATTATTATTTTTTTCTTGTGCTGAACACAAAATAAGATATTTTGAATAATGTGGGTAACTAAACAGTAGCTGGTCCACATTTAGTAAAGGGGAAAATACTATAAAAGTCGACAGTTGTTTACCCACATTCTTCAACATAACGTTTATGTTAAACAGAAGAAAGAAACTAATTCAGGTTTAAAACACCTTGAGAGTAAGTAAATGATGGTGTAAAAATAAAACACTATGACAGGATTGACAGAGAGATGACAGAATTTTCAGTTTGGGGTGAACTATTCTTTTAATGTTAATAAAACAACAAAACTGAGACTGATTAACTTTAATACAGTTGCTTTAAAAATATAATTGATGTATATAGTGTATATAGTGTTTTATTTTATTATTTATTCATTCAATTTATTGAATGTTTGGCTACTGCTAAATACTGTACCTGAAAAATAAAGCACTGTTTGTTTTTTTTCTAATAACAAATATAAAATAACGACAAAGATTTTTATCTTCACCCTGCCATTCTTTTTTATTTTATATTTTGTTAACTTGAAAGGTTTTTTTTTTTTTTTTTTTTACAATAGCAAATTTAGTAGTACATAGTAAAGCCAACATGACAAAGAATCATGATAAAATCATGAATCATGATGTTCCTGAAAAAAATAGTGATATGATATTTTTGCCATATCACCCACCCCTCTGTGCTACAAAACTTTCAACTTCAACCCACCAGTGCTATGTGCAAAAAAAGTTAGCTGTAATGCTAATGGTAATATAAAAGACTTGAGTCTAACATATTTATCAGCATTTTAGATGTTTAAACAAACATTTTTGGAGCTTGTTGTCAAAACATAAAGCCAAATACTCCTCAGTACATTGTTTTCCAGACTTGTGCCCTGTTGAAAAAAAAAAAAAAAACAGCATATGTTCGTTAGGTAGATTTTGAAGCATGGATGTTGGTTTGAGCTGGTTTAAGCTGGTCCTTAGCTGGTCATTAGATGGTTTAAGCTGGTCCTTAGCTGGTCATGTGCTGGTCCTGAGCAGGAACTAGTTGCTTAGGACCAGCACATGACCAGCTAAGGACCAGCTTAAACCAGCTCAAACCAGCATCCATGCTTTAAATCCACCTAACAAGCATATGCTGTGTTTTTTATTTTTTTTCAACGGGGTGGCCTAATGGTCAAGACATGGGCTCTATTAGAGCTTTAACGCTAGTGCTAATACTAATGACTGAAACTTTTGAAAGCATTTTAGATGTTCAAACCATTTTTTTTTAAGGTTCAAAGCCACAAACACTTTGAAAGTAAGTTATTTCTCAGATTTGTCACCACAAGAATAATACACAAGAGTATTTGATGCTAATATGAGTGGCTTGACTATAAGTCTAGCAAATGTTTCCCCATTTTCTGTTTTATCTCCGTTCCTATAAATAAAAATGTATTCATCCATTCTACAGCACATTACACCTACACATTATCCTTCAAACAGTAGGAACTAAATTAGCATAATGTGGAAATGTTGATGTATATGTAGTACCTGCACACATCCTGAGGTTTAATGAGAGAACCCAGATGAGATCTGCATGGGTCTCTTCAGGGTACATCCTGAAGTCATTCTCATTAAGGGTGAGTTTCTGATTCAGCTCTATATTCTCAAAGGGCTCAATAGGCTGCAGGCAGTGAGAAGAATTACAGAGATTACTGTGCTGCTATGGCTCTTTGTCTCTGTGCGTGAACTGCCAAACTAAAACAATGAGTCAGCAAAAAAGCAGCATGGAGCTCCCCTGCAGTCAGCCCTGCTCATGATTTTTTAATGCATTGCTTGCATCCTCCATCATCTTGTGTGATCTCCATAGTCAGGTGTGTGTTTGTGTGTGTGTGAGTCCTAAAACACCAAAACTCAACTGATTTCATTGGAAACAGTACAGCAGCTCAGGAATATAGAAGAAAAATACAAGTGTTTGTGAAAGTGACATTGAAAAGTTAAGAAATTTTGAATTATTTTCACTTGCTAGCTATTTCCTCACTGTCAGAATGCTTTCACTTCTATATATGTATATACACACACACTTGCTTATGCAGTTCTTTATATCAACATGAAAGACAATTTGATGAACGATTACGAATGAAAGGTGCTACTAAAAATACTTGTTTGTGTTCAGAAAATGCAGGCACAATAGTGGTTCATTTGAAATGTGTTGGGCCAGACTGGGTCTCCTGGGACATTCTCACTGATTTAGCTCTGTGCTGATAAACACAAAATGCCCTTATTCTCTCTCACCCACGTCTGCATTCAGAAATATGTGATTAAATCTATGCTATAACCGCCATTCACATCCTTTTTGCACATCCAGGCCTAGAGGTGAGAGGTGTATCTATATGCTCACACCGCTGACTGCATATTTCCTTAGACACTTTCTAGCTCAGCTTGCTGAGTCATTCCTCGCCTGCTACCGGTTACGGATGGACATAATAATGTGTTGGAACAAGCTGGCAAGAAATCAAAGAACAGAATGAAAGCTGTTTTAATTTCATCCTCCTTCAAGGAAAGTACAGCTCGGCAGCAAAAATATCCGGCGTACTGACAGCCAGGTGGTTTAATATCACTGCTTCACACGTTGGTCTGCTTTATTCTTCAGCTCAGGCTGAAATGAAGAGATGATGTGATGTTGGATTTGGAAACTGTGCTTTTCAAGTATGAATTTGATGTGTGCTTTATTCTTTTCACAGTGCAACAAAACAATCAAATTTCAAATGAGATATCACTGGAATTGGCATAAGGCTAAAAAAAGGGATCATCATCAAAAACATAAATATCACACAACATTTTTGTCAAAGTCTTCAAACTTCGCAGGCACCTTCAGGACATGCTGATCAAGGGGTCTACCAAATTTTGTTCCAATATATCAAAGCATTTAAAAATATTAGACTTTAAGATCAATTTTTAAAATGGCAGACAGACAATTTGTCTGATCCTGACAAAATCAGCATTGACAGATTTGTCATGATCCAAGGAAGTAGAATCGTTCAGTGTCAAAATGGAATAAAAAATTGACCCTCTGTACTTTCTTAATACGTTTCTCATTGTATTTTGGATGATTTACTGGTGCATATATGGTCTAAAAAAATGTTGCAACTGAAATGATTTTCATTTTAAGTTGACATAAAAAATGAATAAAAAAGTGAATAAAAAAGAAAAAGCTAACTGCAACTATTTAACATACAACTCTGACTTTTTTTTCTTGCAGTTGCAAGATGCAATTCTTCTTCTTTTTCAGGATTGTGACATATTAACTCGCAATTGTATTAAAAAGTCAGAACTGCATGATATAAAGTCGCAATTATGAGAAATAAAGTTAGAATTGCGTCCAATTATATGACGCAATTCCGACTTTTCTCAGAAGTGTGAGATATAAACTCACAATTGTTATAAAGTCAGAATTGCATGATATAAAGTCACAATTGTGTATTATAAAGTCAGAATTGTGAGACATAAACTCGCAAATCAATTGCAAATTATAAAGTCATAATTGTAAGACTCGCAATCAAATAAAATTGTTTTGTTTTGTTTTTCCCCAAGAACTGAACTTTGTAACCCACAATTGTAATTTTGTATGTCACAATTCTAAGAGAATAGTCAGAATTGCAAGAAAAAAAGTCAGAATTGCTAGATATCAACTTACAATTAAAAAAAGGGTCAGAATTATATCTTGCAATTCTGACTTTATTTCATACAACTGCAATTGATTTCATATCCCACAATTTTATAGTTTCTCACGCAACTCTGAGAAAAAAGTCAGAATTATGAGACTGCAAACTTACAATTGCGAGAAAGTAAGGACTGTGAAACAAAAAGTCACCTTTTTATTTTTGTATTCAGTTTTTATTTTCATTTGTTTTCATTTTTCTTTTTTGTTAAAATATCCTGTTTCCCTCTGAGATACATCACATAGAAGCAAAATGGGTTGAGAACAGGGTTTATGCCAATTTTAAACTGCTACATTCTCACTGTTTACTGTGACACCATCCTGCTACCTAACAACCTAGCAAAATTCTGCAACATTTATCATGTGGACAGTGAACAACATGCATTAAGTGGTTTGTTGATGTGAGTGAAACAGTCTGCAAAGAAAGTCAGTTCCTGGTTTCTTTTGCTTCTCTTTCCACTTCTTCTGCAGGTGTTTAAATGGTCAGTTCACTGCATTCAATTGCCCTTTAGACTCAACCTTTTCTTAACAGGAAATGTAACAAAGCAAAATGGAAATGAAATGGATAAATGAGAAAGAGTTCTGTGAAAATGCCCTAGGGGGAGTTGTGCTCCAGTAAATTCACCCCTCTTTCACACTCAATAGAGAGCATCTCCTGTGTTAGTCACAACACTGTTATCAACCAATATCTCGAAACCTCTCTTAAACATCCTTAAACTCCTTAAGCCCTCAACCCAAATGACTGCAAATCGAATGTACATCCCTGGATTACATTCAGAGCACAAAGGCAGGAAAGGAGATTCCCAACTAGCCAAAACAATGACTGCTAATAAGCAATAATCTCATAATTCAATCTGCAGCACTAGCCAACACATCAGCTTCTAAACTCGATTCAGTACAAAACAATCCCTCTTTAACCCACATGTGATAAGAATTGCACTGTCCGCATGAACTGGCACAAAAGCAAATCAGGCTTGTGGTGGCATGTCTGACTTTCTTTTGTCCAGCATATGTCTTTCTACATTAGCAATGGTTTAAACTCAAAACCTTTGACTTTTAAGAGCCTTACTTTAAGAACAAGATCAAGAAGAGATTAGACGTCTTAATGCTGCTCGTCTTGTTATCCGTGATCTCTCGTGAGCTTTCCGTCTGTGGGGGACAATTGCTGGCATGTAAAGTAACACTGAACACTGAAACTGACTTCCTGATGAATTTAACAGAATAATCAATACGTGCTGTTAACTAACAGGCTGTTAAGCAAGGCTTTGTCTAAGCGTGTTGTATCTCTACAGCATGTACTAAACATTTCAGATACAAAAAATAGGGTTGCAGATTCTGTTATTTACATCTGGTTATTTTTATACAGTACAAACATAATTGTTCAAAAGTTTGGGGTTTGGTAAGACTTTTAAAAATAATTTATTCAGCTGAGTTTTCAGCAGCCTTTACTCCATTTGCTTTACTATTTGTTTGTTTATTTGTTTATCTAAGGCACATTTATTATTATTATCATTACTATTAATATCAGTGTTGAAAACCATGATATATGGGTCCGAGATGGGGTGTCCCATTTTGGTGCAAATTAAATTTACAAAAGCGATTTTATATACATAAAAAAAAAAAAAAAAAAAAAAAAATGCAGGTAAGTGAGAATAAAATATCAAAATACAGGTGAAATAATGTTCCATTGTTATTCAGCATAACAGATACATTAAAAATAAAAATACACACACACACACACACACACACATACATATATATATATATATACATATATATATATATATATATATATATATATATATATAAAATACATATTTATTCTGACCTATACTTACTAAAATATATAAATAAATAAACAATCATACTAAATTTTATTAGATTTTAAATGACTAAACCAAGTGATTTGAAGGATAGTGACAAAGACTGGTAACGATTTCAAAATGACAATTGATTTTTGATTAGAGTCTTTTAATATTATCTAATGATTTTTTAAATGGCATCTAATGTATATGACCTATTGTTACACTGAATAACATTATATCTTTTTTTCCAAGATTCTTTGATGAATTGTAAGTCCTGAATTTAAAATAGAAATCTTGTGCCATTATGTCTTGACTGTCAGTTTTGATCAATTAAATGCATCTGCTGTTAAACTTAGTATGTAAATAAGATCTTTTGTGATTGGCTAACCTCCATGTAGTTCGCACTGGCAGACCATGTCTCTGAACACTGAATATTCAATGATATGTAAATATGCGCAGTCATCCGGAGTAATGTCAAAACCAAATGAATGATTCGTTTTTTCAAGCAAGGGTTTTTTCTTCTTCATGAATGATCTATGTGGACTATGAAGAGAGCATATTGCATTGTTAACAATGTGGGCTACATTTACATAAGATAAGAAACTCTTTATTTAAAAAGAGCAAGGACAGTCCTTTTGCTCATGGTCCTTTTAAAAGCTGTTGAACTCTTCATTTAAAAACATCCTCAGACCCAAGATGCTGCTTAGCCCTGTCTTACATCTTAACTGAACTCAATTCAATTCATTTATGAAAATAAATTCATGGGCGCTGCTGACATACAACACACATCATCTGATTCTCTCTGACACATGATAATGTGCCGTCGCAGATGAGAAAACACGGAAATATTCAGGCCTCCAGGGAGGCAGAGCATACAGCGCTTCCAGACAGGTGCCAGAATTCACAGGCAAAACTTTCTGTTTCATTTCTGCCATAGAATGAATGAATGAATGAATGAATAAGGTAACTCTGACTTTTTTTTTAAGTTTATATCACACAAGAATTGTAAGATATAATCTCATAATTATGACTTTTTTTCTCAAACTAGCAATTGCAAGAAAAAGTCAGAAAACACACACACACACACAAAGTGATTTTGTGAGTCAAAAAGTTGCATTTACCTTTTTAAATATAAAATATAGCCAAAATAAATAAAAAATAAATACATACATACATAAACATACTTCTTTACAAAAAAGACACAAACAAAAATTATTTGCTTTTATGATTCAGATGATTGTGAATGGTGCATGATAGGTGGGTCACACTTAAATGTGTTGGATGGACAGAAACGACAAGCAAAATGCATTAAAGTCACACAAACAGACTTTCCATCTGCTATTTTGAAGACTCCCAACTTCTTCCTCAGTGAGATCATCTGTAGCCTTCATCTGTTAGGAAGTTTATTAGCTTCCAACATCATTATTCCCAGTTTTTAAAATACACATTGCAAGTTCTCTTTTCAGACTCTAGCAGCAGGCACACCCTTAATCAAAAACATTTCATCAGCCAAACGTCTGCTACGGTTAACACACACACACACACACACACACACACACACATACACACTAGCTACATCTGACTGGACTGTTATTCCTTCAGACTAACGACGGTCCTTTGATGGGATAATGTGGCGTAATCCTCTTCATGTCTTTGGTGGTCACTGTAACCTCAGCGGGGTCGTCTCATTTACACTGCACTAATACTAGCAGAGCTCGTCCTTGATAAACGCCTGTGGGGGTCGTGATAACTGTAATGTTAATAATGAAGGATGTGAATAATGAACTTCAGTAGGGTGACCGGATGCTTACCCTAGTTTCACAAGTTGTGTTGCAGTGATCTGACAGTTCACTAAAATATGTTTTAGCTGTTCGGTCAACAGTTTAAAATTAAGTATCGTCAGTGCTATTTCTTTGTTATCCCATTGTGCTTAATTTTATCGAATGTTGCTAGGTTGTTAGGTAGCAGGATGGTGTCACAGTAAACAATGAGAATGTAACTGTTTAAAATTGGCATAAACCCTGTTCTCAACACATTTTGCTTCTATGTGATATATCTCAGAGTGAAATAGGATATTTAACAAAGAAGAAAATGAAAACAAATGAAAATAAAAACTGAATACAAAAAAAGGTGACTTTTTATTTCACAGTCCTGACTTTTTTCGCTTCGACTCATAAAAGCATGTTTAAAAAAATGTATGTGTGGAAAATATAATATGAAGTAAAAGACCATTTAAGTATACTTAAAGAGAGACACTTGCATGTCTTCCTTAACACACTTAAACACACTTTAAAAAAGTGCACTTTGTAATAATGTTGAATTAAAAGTTTAAAGTACATTTTGAATCATGTTTCTATAACCTTTCATCATGCTTAAAAAAAATTATACAACTTTTCCCCTGTAACATATAAATTAGATATCATTCGAAAGCTTAAACACCCAAAATTCATCCTGTGAAAAATGTTTTGAAATTGGACATTGTGTTACCATGGAAATGTTACATAAAACATTTCAACTGACTCCTCCCCCTAGTGGGCAGTATTGTGTCATATTACAAAATTTACTAATCTTGATCATCATTGTAAAGGCCTCATTATATATATATATATATATATATATATATATATATATATATAAAATAAAACAAATCTACCCAGTGGCTATTTTTGGCATAGCACCTAAACAAAATTTCACAAAATCTCTATTTTTTTATGATCTGAAACATAACTTGGTTAGACATATGCCTTTAATTTTATTGTATTTTTAGTTTCCAAAATATTTTGTCAAATATTTACTTAATAAAAAAAAATACAATAAATAAATCTTAAAATATACATTAACTTCTATCACTTTTAAACATTCTTTTTAGGTTTGTTAAACAATTAATCATGATTAATAATAAATGTTAATCGCATACAAAATAAAAGTTTGAGTTTGCCTAATATATGTGTGTGTACTGTGTGTAATTATTAGGTATATATAAATACAAACACATTGGTGCATATATTTAAGAAATATTTACAAGTATATTTATTTACTATAATTTTATATAATTCATTATATATAATTAAAAATATTTTGTACATAAATAACATATTTCTCTTAAATATATACATTAATTTGTAATCGTTTTTTCAACAAAAATCTTCTGATTGCCTTTTTTTTTTTAGAAAAGAGACTAAACTTGGCTCTGTATTCCAAGGCATTCATGAATTACAATCACAAAAGCTCAGATTTGTATGTATTTTTTATGTCTATGTTCAAAAAAGGAAGGTATATGTTTATTTTAAAAGTTCTCAGTCAGAAAGCAAGTGCCCACTAAAGGCCTGTTCACACCAAGGACAATAACTATTAAGATAACGGTAAAGAAATAGTTCTAAAAATCATTCTCAGTATTAAAGAATAGCAGAGTCCACACTACAGCTATAACAGTAAAGGCACAGAAAAACAATACCATTGGAATCACTCAACACAGAACGTTTTTTTTTTCTTCCATCTCATTGACAATAAAAACATTGACAACCAATCACAATCAGTCCTGCTATGATGAGCTTGACCATTTAAAGTGGCAGATGAGTATGCGCTTGGAATAAACAGACAATATTGTCTGCTGGTGTGACCGCTAATAGAGTTATAGTTAATATAGCCAGTTATACATAATTTAACAATTATAATAAGTCTAATTTAGATCAGCTTGAATTGTGTCTTGTTGCCAAAACAATAAGTTCACATGCTTGCTGTTGCTCCCATCCTTTCAGCGCAAGAAGCTTAAGATAGCTCAAGTTAGCTAGCTAAATAGGGCATCTACCATGACTGAAGTCACTTGCATTTAGAAGCCCTCAAACACACACAAAACTGCTAATAGTATGGCTTTCAGCACTGGAACTTTCTGTAGACTTCATCTGTTTCCCATTAAAAAAACATAATATTTTTGCCAAAATGCATTAAGCTCAGATTCAATCACTCTTATTGATTAAACACAGGAAACAACCAAATATTCTAACTCATGATCTGGATTTAATCTGTATCTAGGAAACTGTGTTTTTACTGCAACAAGTCCAGTAGAGCCTGTCCGCTCTGGAATGCTGCTGGATCACGGAAAACCTGGCCATGCACTCAAAATTCACGTCACACGGGACGCTTTGTGCACAAGAAACGAGAATGAGGGTTACGCATGCACAACGCTCCCAGAAACACCGTCAGACTTCCCATCATGCTTTGGCACACACTCCCAAAACCTAAAACACGCTCATGACAAAATGGAAAAGGGTAGAGGACATTTGAAGCTCAATGCTCACACCCACGTCCCAGGCGCCGAACACCCTGCCCACGGTCTGACGCTTCACTCGAAGCCGTTAGACGTTTTTGGAATGGATGTTCGGCATTTACATTTTAATTATGCCTATGAATCTTTGAGTGGTCTGTCACACTCTGAGACTAATCGGTGGATGCCTTTAGGCTAGGAAAGCCTTGAAACAAATGGCCGCCAAATAATGGCTAGTCAACACAGAGTTGTTTTACAGAATTTAAAGCTGCATTGTGTCATTTCTGCACCACTGGCGCCACAAAACCAAACAGCAAGGATGATGACTAAACAGGTGATTTACAAAATAAACAAGACGATGTTCCAACCATACTGCTTAAGCACAAAACAGTTACCTCTGCTTCTACTCTGCACAAGTCCAAAAGTAGCTGTTGTGTCCGTTTTGAAAAAGAAATGCACTTAATTGTATTCAATGTACAAGTGTACTTGAAATCTTATATATATAAGATTTCTTATATATATATATATATAAGATTTATAAGATATATAAGATCCTTATACTCACTTCTGCTGTACGTGAAGCTGGATCACGAATGATTTGCACGAACATAGACACATTTATGTAGATCGGGAGGTGCATTCCCTTCACAAACAAACATAATCCATTACATCTTCAGCAGCTCAGATGTCAGGACTAAATGATGACCACTATGTTCATTATTACATTATATTCTTGGCTTATTTACATCCCTGCTCCGGCATCCAAACAATGGAGTGCGGACTGTTACAGCTGATCTGAGGTAAGATGCTCATGTCAATCAACTATCATGGGATCGGCCTCTGTCAGTGTGACGCCACACCGACAGGCATCTGAGAACTCGATTTGAAAAAGAGGATATTATTTTTACAGATTAATTAAAAACCACTGCAAGGATTTTTATCATAATAGGGTAGATTTGTACATACAGTGCCAACACATTAATGTTCAAACAACATGTAAAAGTGACCTTTGCATCTGATAACCCCTTTAAGTAACTGTAAAATTGATATATTTTAAATGTACTATAATGCAACATCGTCATTACAAATGTGTACTTTTGACTATATTTAAATACAATATCTGAGCTTCAGTAGAACTGAGCTAAAAAAAAAAAAAAAAAAAAATCAAGGTAAACATGATTATTTAGCTATCATTCAGATATCTATAAACCTGTGTGTGGGTCAGAATAAATAAAGCTTTGTGTAAATCCTTGCATCTGTCTAATGGAAAGCTTATTTTCTGTAAGTGCCACATTCCTTTCATCTCCCGCCTGTGACAAAACAGGCACATATTTCCAGGATATCTAGACACTTTTGTTTTCAGTAAAGCCCTCACCTAAGGATGACAGTCTGTTATTTTACCCTCGCAGACGTTTCGTTTTGCGAAAATGAAAAGGAAATATGCATTACTGGAAGCTTACTTTATGAAGTAAAAGCACTACAATAGTTTTTCCATTTCTCATTCTTGTATGTGTGTTTCTTTCTCACACACTCAGACATGTCTGTCCCTGCTAAGTTCAGGTTTATTCCTGACCGTGACATCCAAACAGATGGTCTGGGCTCAGAGGAGGACAATGACTGAGAGGGAGAGAGAGAAAAAACACTCTCCTGCTCACCTGGACTTTACTTGTTAGCCAAAATACCATTTGGGGGATCAGAAAACTGGTAAAACGTGAAAGACATTATGAAGCTCTGAATATGCTCATTGTATGTGAGATGCATGCTCACTAAAAAGAAAGAAAAAATAAATAAATAAAATAAATAAACACATTGTTAATAAGGTTATTTTTTTCAAGTAACTAGTAAAGTAACACATTACTTTTTACTTTACAAGAAAATATCTGAGTAACTTTTTCAAAGTAGTTACGCTAGTTACTTTTTCCCATTTATTGGTTAAAAGCTCTCCTGTCCCCATGCTGAAAGAAATTGAGAGTAAGATGTTACTGTAGCTTTTGAATAAATGTGAACATGCATTAATTCTTACTTCATCTTAAAAAAAAAAAAAAATAAAATGAATAAAAACAGTGAAATGCAACTTAGAAGATGACACAAATGTGCAATAATTAAATTATAAATAATACAAACATCCTATATGTATTTAATCCCATTTTATTAACCAGTGTCTTTACTGCTGAAAGACCATACTAATATATATATATATGTATATATATATATTTATATATATATATATATATATATATATATATATATATATCTATATCTATATCTATATATATATACAGTAGTCAACAGTTGAAGTGGATCCAAAATATCAAAGATGTCCTAAGACACGAACAGGTTTTTTTTTGGTTTTAAGACAACTTTGTTGAACAGTTTTGATCCACTTCAAATGTTGATTACTGTATATATATATATATATATATATATATATATATAACAAAAACAAAAAACAGAAACAATTTCATATTTAACCATTTTAAAAAGTCATGTTTTTTCATTTAAATTAATCTCTACCAAACTGCAGCTGGGTTATTCTGATTAAGCAAAAATAACTAAAAAAAAACAAAACAGCTAACACAATAAAACACAATAAAAAACGATAAGAAGATAACATAATAAAAAACATGTTTTTCGAGTTATTTGTTTTTGCAAATAAACTCTTCATATATATTCAATTTTGCCTTTAATTCAGTTTTATTTATTTATTTTTCAGTTTGTTGTTATGCTGACACTTAAAATTTTCAAGTTTTTCATCTAATAATTATATTTTATTTCAGCTATATTTCAGTTAACAAAAATGTTTTCATATTGTTAGTTATAGTTAATGACAATGAACACTTCAAAATATCTAAGTAAACGCTTTAAAATATCTCCATTTATGTGTTTATTGGAAGAAGGAAAGGTTTCAAAATGAGGGTGAATGATTTTGGGGCAAATTATTTATTGAACTATTAATACTTTTTTTTTTTTTTTCTCAGATTAATCTCACAAATGTTTCCTCTAGAGTTTCACTGATCTCAAACTGTTCTGTAGGTTTCTCAGAGAACTCCAGTCTGAGAACTCGATATGACCTCAATCATTTCTCATTAAATTCTTCTAAAACCAAAAAATCTGAGCTCTGCTATCCTCATTCATATTACTCTATGTCATCAGTTGCCTTTTTGCGTCTATTTTTATTTCTCCTAAGGATTCCTCCAATCTCTGAGCCATAAAAATCTCCTCTGGGTAAGTTCAAACCTGGCTGCAATATCATAATAAAGTTTTGCTGTCAGGAAAAATGGAAGTTGGCCACTCAGTTCCCTGACTAAAAAGTGCAAGCACTGTCTTCAGCACACAAAAAAATATTACTACTGAACGCCTCTGAACTTTTCTCATGACTTCAGCAGAATCCGTCACAAAACGGATTCATTACCTGACATTGAAACCACTCAAACCACTGACACGGACCGTTCTGTTTCCATCTTCCACCTGACGTTTAAAGCCACAGTGGGCGCCGTTCCACCTGATATGAGACACCAGAATGAAGGACAATTCACATTTTTTATTGATGGCGTCTAATCTCCATTTCTGGCTGCTGGCGTCTGATCCTGTCGCACATCGTAGGAGCTGAATTTCAGCAGTGACCTCCCCGGATCGATACTTAATAAGCCTTCATGCAGTCTACCCATTTTGCTGCAATCTGCAATTTTTTTATGTCCATTATGGGGAATCCAGCTGACTAGGTGTTTGAAGTGCAGTTGCAGAATGTATCTGCATCTCACAGGTACTGTTTGATGGACGGCCCGTAAATGCAGCAAGCCAATGTGAACGTGAAATACTTTCATCCTTACCACTTTCTCGCCTGATATTATGAGTAATTCAATACTGTGGAGGATTTGAAAATGAGCCTCTGGCAATTGTGTTCATGGCTCATAAACAACTAAATAATGAAATAAAAACAACGAGGTAAATGCGAAAAATGTTTGAACATAAAAGCTAATTGACTGTAAGTCTCAAGTAGGTCTTACATATTTTCATTATATTATTGATGGTTTTGCTGATCATGCAAAATTAAGAAGCATTGCAAATGCTTTGATTTGATTTTATTTGCCCATTAGGTTTCCTAAAGATATTTTTAAAGACATTTTTATAAATCACAGCAAAAACACTACTTGAGTTCATTTTTATGATTGAACTCAAAAAGTTAAAAAAAAAAAAAATGTTGCTATTTATTAATTTTTTTTAGATTATTAAAGCTTTTTTCTTGAAAATAATAGCTGTTTGTTTCAAATGACAATTACGTTTTAGCTACATTGACAAAAGACTTTTATGCTCACCTAAGCTGCATTTCATTGTTAAAAAATACAGTAAAAACAGTAATAATGTCACAAAATAATTTGAATATATTTTTATTTAAATATACTTTAAAATGTAATTTATTCCGGTAATGCAAAGCTGAATTTTCGGCATCATTACTCCAGTCTTCAATGTCACATGATCATTCAGAAATCATTCTAGTATGCTATTTTGGTGCTTATATGTGACCCTGGACCACTAAACCAGTCTTAAGTAGCATGGGTATATTTGTAGCAATAGCCAAAAATACATTGTATGGGTCAAAATTATTATTATTTTTAATGCCAAAAATCATTAGGATATCAAGTAAAGATCATGTTTCCATGAAGATATTTAGTCAATTTCCTACCATAAATATATCAAAAGATTTTTGATTAGTAATATGCATTATTAAGAACTTCATTTGGACAACTTTAATGATTTTCTCAATATTTGTATTTTTTTGCACCCTCAGATTCCATATTTTCAAATAGTTGTATCTCGGCCAAATATTGTCCTATCCTAACAAACCATACATCAATGGAAAGCTTAATTATTTACCTTTCAGATGTATAAATCTCAGTTTCAAAGAATTTATGACTGGTTTTGTGGTCCAGGGTCACATATATCATTCTGCTCTAGTTGACTGTTCTTCGGAAAGTTGTGTATTATATAATAGCAGTGGCGTTCACCACACTGCAACCCTGTCTCTAATTGAAGTCTGTAAACTTGGCCTGCTGGACTCTGACAGCACAAGAAAATAAGACAAAACGGCAACACGACAGGATAGTTCACATCATCTTGCATGTTTAACTGGCTAATTAGCAACAGACGGAACACCAGTGTCTGTGTGCATGAAGCGAGATAAAAACGGGGAAATCTTGAACCTGTCTTCTGACTTACTCCACTCATCTCTAGATTATTTTGACGTGAGAACGTGAATGATGGTTACCTGCAACAGAAGCCGGGAGCAGGAAGTAGCGTTGGGAGGAGAAAAGCAAACGAGACTGATGAGGCATGATTAGTTGGAGGGTTTGGCTGGCATCAGCTGTGCCCCTGGAGTTGAGCTGGTGTCAAAGCTTCATGTGCTACAAATATGAGCACGTCTTTGATGTGAAGGTAGTGTGACAGTGACAAACTGCCACCTGTCCTGCCATGGCAAAGCAAAGCTTATATGAAGGTCCCATTAAAGCAGGGATGATCGCTAATTTAGAAGGTTACCATCTGTCCTGCTGACTATTTAGCAGGATCTAAACTGTACAGTCTTATACTCGTTCACCTTTTTTTTTTTTTTTTTTGCCTACTTTTCATTATAACCTCATCATATTGGTGACCCAAATTTTTAACCCCAAACATTTTAGTTTGAAAATGCCATTTTTGTCCACAAAAGCAGTTGGCTCTCATTTGTTTTTTGTGTTTTTTGTTTTTTGTAAATAAATAATTAGTACAGATGTTTGGCCAAAAATTCACTAGAATTTTTTGTTTGTGCCTCACTCTCTTGCTAAGTACTATCAGTAATTCAATACTCTAGAAGGTTTAAAAACCTCTCACATTGTATTCACGGTTCATAAACAACTAAATAATAAAATAAAATTAAAAACAAAACAAAACAAATACAAGGTAAATATATAAAATATGCACAGCTAGTAGCAGTAATGATTTTGCTGATTGTGCAAAATTTGTCAGATTGTTTTTTTTTTTTTTTTCGTTCATTTCGTTTGTTGACTTTTGAGTTAAATTGATCTATTACTGCATGTTTAATATTATTGTACTGTATAGGCAACCTTAGAATGAAAGTTACCATGGTATAACCATATGGTTACAAGTAAATATCATTATAAAATAATAATAATAATAATAATAATAATAATAAACCTTCAAAAAATATACTACCATTTTTTTTGGCATGCTATGGTAATGTCAGTTTTTTATACCTGTACCATTGTATTACCATGGTATTTTCTGAAGTCCCTTGGTGTGCCATGGGCTTCTAACATGAGTATACCATGATACAGCCATTGTACTTCTTCTTAACAACAGTTATATGTCACATACTCAGATTACTCGGTTATATTACTAAGTGAATAAATAATATGCAATTAACTTAATTTAATTAACTGCAATTAACAATACTGAGAAATCAACATTATGACTCTAAATCCACTGTCAAACTGTAACTGATTCCTGACCACGTGACTCCTGTCACCCATGCATCACTCATTGATATTTAGGGCCCTAGCACCGGTGGTACGAATTGCTCAGATTCTTCTTCTTCCCCAAAATGAATCGCATTTCACGCCAAACGTGGTGAAAATTTACATCTGATATGGGTTTCAGAAGTGGGTGTGGCAAAATGGCTTGATAGCTCCACCTATAAAATTTCAATGAAGTGCGCTCAAGCTATGTTTCACATACATGTACGAAATTCAGTAGACACATGTAACACACCAGTACGAAGTCCGAAACCCAAAAGGAAGTCTGTTATTTTGAATTTTCTCAGCAAGTTTTGTGTCGTTTTTGCCATTTTCAGGCGTTGTATTTAAACAAACTTCGGTAACGCTTTAGATTACAACCCGCAAAGAACTACGTAAGTAAACTGAATTTACGGTGTATGTTTCTGTAATTATAGTGTACCTATAAAGAACGTACATGTAGGTATAAGGGAACAAAATGTTATATTTGGGTAATAAGGGGATAACAAACCAGATATTCAATATGCAAAGAACTACATAAGTATACTGAATTTACGGTGTACGTTTCTGTAATTATAGTGCACCTATTAAAGAACGTACATGTAGGTATAAGAGAACAATATGTTACGTTTTGGTAATAGAGAGTAACAACCAGATATACAACCTGCAAAGAACTGCGTAAGTAAACTAAAGTTACGGTGAATTTTTCGTATTTATATTGTACCTACGTGTAAGTATAAGGGAACAATAGGTTACTTTTGGGTAATAAGGGGGTAGCAAACAGATATGCAAATAATTTATAATGGATTAATTTAAAAAACTTAACAGGTACCTTTTCTATTAAATCGTAAGTTCGGTGTATCTATACGTAAGCTTTTTAAAATTACTGGGAAATTATACTCTTGTTCCATGTATTTACAGGGTAAGTGTGCCCTCTGCGGGCTGTAAATTAAAGTGGCGACTGTTCCCCTCTTGTTCAACGAAGTTACAGGGTACAACACATATAACAACGCGACGTAAAATGTGGTTCTACAAAATGTACATTTATTTACATTTTTACAAACATTAAATGTACAATACTGACATATTTACATCATCTAAACATTTAACGTTTACTTAATATGAAATTATAACATTTAACTCTGTTCTGTGTGATTTCTGTTGCCAGCTCGTTTCCAAGAATAGGTCTACATAATGTTATCATGACTACACGGTAAACCCTTAAAATAAATAATATTTCTGCAATCGTTTAATCATTCATGTAATATTAACTTCGTTTGCCGTGGTGGAACACAAAGGCGTTTTCTCTAACATGCTGTGACTAACAATAGAACCATAAAATACACCGAACACGCATCATAATTACAAATAAACCATTTTATTTGTGTGCTGTAACCCAGATCTTCAGAATCCATACGATTTGCGAGGACCAGAACCAAATTCAAGGCTTTGTCCGGCGATCTTCATCTCCATCTCTAGCAGCGAGTCCAGCAGCAACAGCCATAAACCCGTGCTAAAGTGCATTTTGCGACAGGAAAATCGGACGTTCATTGGCTCTCGCCTGCATTCGTCACAGATTACGATATGCCGTGTTTCTGGTGAGATGTGTTGGAATGACGCGCGGGCGCCTTCGAGGAGTGGGTCAAGACAATAATCTGGATAATATTTTCAGCGATTAACAATTTAAATTCTGCTCTCATCCTACTGCACCTCAAACCTACTGTATTCCGCCAGAGAGGACTGCGGCTGCAAACGCATCGTTATTTGGATTACTTTTTTGTATGGCTGTTGACATTTTTGCAATAAATAAATGATTGTGATTGCACTTTCCTGTTTTTTATATTTTTATAACTGTTCAGTCATAGTTAACTTTAGGTTTAGAGGTAGAAGTGGGATTAGCGACTATAAAAAAATATTTTTAGATATATTTTCAGATTGTGTGTTTATGTATTGAACCTACCCTGTAACTTCCTTGAACAAGAGGGGAACAATCGCCACTTTAATTTACAACCCGCAGAGGGCACAATTACCCTGTAACTACATGGAACAAGAGTATAATTTCCCAGTAATTTTAAAAAGCTTACGTATAGATACACCAAATTTACGATTTAATAGAACAGGTACCTGTTAAGTTTTTTTAAATTAATCCATTATAAATTATTTGTATATCTGTTTTCTACCCCGTTATTACCCAAACGTAACATATTGTTCCCTTATACTTACACGTAGGTACAATATAAATACGAAACATACACTGTAACTTCAGTTTACTAGCGCAGTTCTTTGCAGGTTGTATATCTGTTTGTTACCCCCGAATTACCAAAACGTAACATAGCCTATTGTTCTCTTATACCTACACATACGTACTAATAGGTACACTATAGTTACAGAAACGTACACCGTAAATTCAGTATACTTATGTAGTTCTTTGCAGGTTAAATATCTGGTTTGTTATCCCCTTATTACCCAAATATAACATATTGGTCCCTTATACCTACATGTACGTTCTTTATAGGTACACTATAATTACAGAAACATACACCGTAAATTCAGTTTACTTACGTAGTTCTTTGCGGGTTGTAATCTAAAGCGTTACCCAAACTTCTCCTAGAGATTTATACAGATCAACACCAAATTTGGTCAGTCTAATCTAAAGCCCTTTGTGACGTTAAATTGCGAAGATCTTGAGTTTTCGTTAAAGGGCGTGTCCGTGGTGGCCTGACAAACGTCCATGTTTTGCCATGAAAAAGGAAGTTGCTATAATAATGGCATACAATGTCCGATCTGCACCAAAATTTACATGTTTGATAAGAGTCCTTCTCGAATGCCCACATTCGAGCAGTGCACATGCCCACATGATCATGTTCATTTATAGCCATAGCGCCACCTGCTGGCAACATGAAATGACTTATTTTACACTAACTTAAACATGCAATGTCCAGTCTGCACCAAACTTCATGTTTGGTAAGAGTCCTGGCCTAAAGACATGTAAAGGCCAATATTCAAGTATAATCATAGCGTGCCTGTTGACAACAGAATATGTCATGCTTTGCAATAACTCAAACATACCATGTTCAGTCTGCAGCAGACTTCATATGTTTTTATAAAAGTGCTGGCCTGAAGACATCTACATGCCAATATCCAGGTATAGTCATAGCGTCACCACCTGGTAGCAGGAAGTTTGGCACATATAAATGACTTTGACATATTCCTTCTATATTTACCGCACAACTATGCTTAGATGAGAGAGCATAGTTTTTCTAAAGTGAGCTTGGGTGCGAGAGCCCTTTCAACACTGCTTGCAGCTTTACTTTATATTTCTTTAAGGGTCTGTTCCCACAGAACATTTTGTACTGCTTTTCTATGGAAACATGCGCTAGACGACATATTTCGCCCTTGCGTCTTGCACACCATGCATTCAAAAAGCACTTCCCTAACACATCTCTAGGTCTTGTGTTTTTTCATTACACTGCTTTGCGTCATTCTGTGCTAATGGCCTCTAAGTCTGACTGTCTTTCTTCTGCTCATTGACCCACGCGAGTCCCGCTGTCCAGGATAAGAAGGCCCACGTGGCCACATCCGGAGGAGGAAGGAAGATTGAGAGCAGATGAAGGAGGCGCTGGAGTAGCGGGTGTGGAGACTCATATTTCACTCCCTAAAGGCTTATTAAAAGGCCACGGCGAGACTCAGGCTCTCTGGACAGACTGCTGCTGCTTTCTGACTGACGGCCTTCGGCCCTGCCGCGTCTGGATGCCTCGCTCACTTGCCTGCTCTCACACTCTCGTTTTCCCTCACTTTTCGACTGGCCCTCTTGCCCTTCTATCCCAGTCTGAGAGGATAACAACAAACCAGGCTTCACATCTAACTTGGAAACTTTGCTTCTGTGTAGGAGAGACAGTTTTGCTTTTCCCTAAAGACTGTTTGCCATCTTTTTTTATAAATACCCTTTGGTATATCTGAACCATTTTTTAAAGTCGACTGCAACTTGCAACAAAGTAAAACCAAGCTTTTCTTCTTTGTTGACAAGTCTACAAGTCAAATCTACAAAACTGAGATTTGAAACTGACTCCTGCAAATACACTCTAAAAGAAGAGCACACAATAGAGACATAAGTTATGGCACTGTTCAAAATAATCAAACTAACTAATCTTTTGGAGTCTTTTGCAATCTTTTGGACTCTCCCTCATCTCTCTCTCTCTCTCTCTCTCTCTCTCTCTTTCTCTCTAAAGAATAATATGCATTTATAGGGAGAAACTACCTACAGTGTACACCATAATCATTTAAATGTATGTAATACTATTATAATATATTGTCAGCTGAAAAGTCAAGAACTAACTACCTAAATAATTAAAAAATGTTCAATGTTTTTAAGATGACATTTTTCAGTTCAGCCATTTAATTTTTTATACCAACTTTTAAAAAATCAAACAAAAGCAATACAACTCTATGAATCTCACAACAGATGTTATATGAATAAATAAATACATAAATAAATATGCATCTTTTGTGATTTTTTATTCTAATGCAGTTTAAAGCAGATCCATAATGTTTAAAATGTTCATATTTCACTTGGTATCTACTATTACAAATCCACTGGAAATATTTTAAAACAATTTCGTATGGAAGCTACTAATTTACTGTATGTACTATAGTTAACATAAATAAATAAACCTTTTTGTTCTCTCTCTTAAAGCAAAATGATCATGATTTCTATCCCCCAGGTAAAATGAGTACTTCAGTGAGTATATATTGAATGAAGTGTCATTAGCTTTTTTAAAAATGAAAATGGTTCAGCTAAAAAAAGTAGGTTAAAAACATAGCTGTATGATGCTTTGTGTGTGTGTGTGTGTGTGTGTGTGTGTGTTTATTAAACGCTATGACATGAAGGCGAAATGTAGGCCAAGGGGCGGAAACAATGTGATGAAATACTTTCATAAAAACGAGGACAAACGGTAAGAATATTTGGAAGTTTTCTTTAAACTAGAACGACTGGATCTAAAATGAAGCGACAATGAACAGAAGTGGCATTCAGAGCAAATGCGCAGTGTGGTTCAGAAAACTGTTACAGTTTCACACCTCAGCAACTCCTTTTCTTTATACTAAACAAAGCGTTGCCCCACGGGACACATGTTTTCTGGCCTTGTGGCCAAAGTTCGACTAGCTGATGTTCTGCATCCCACAATTGCAATGGATTGTGAAACTTGGCCTATTTCCTTCTAGGCATTACATTCCCTGAAGGACAGAAGAAAACAAATAAAGAGTGGAGGTCTTGTTTTTTCAGTCGGCTGGCCGGTGGAAGACCGAGCAGCGGCGGCTGCCACGTGTCCCTGTGTGGAGGCTGGCGTGGAGCCGGAGCTCTGCGCACTGGGGTTGGGTGTGGGTGACTGGAAGTCTTGTTTGCAGTGCCGTTGCACAGCCAACGGCCCCTCTAGGGAGGCACTGCTGTGTTTTTTTTCACTCTTTGGATCCAGGAGTCTTTTCCTTCACTTACTTACACAGCTGGTCTGAGCAGCAACATTGTGCAGCTCGTACCAACCAGCTATGCACATTCCCATGACATTGCAGCAATGTCATGATGCACCCGCTGCAGCACAGCATAGAGATACAGAAATATACTATATGTACCTAACACTCATGACAAACCAGTTTCATGTAAAAAAAAAAAAAAAAAAAAAAAAAAAAAAGGGTAACACAGTAAGGTTTACAATAAGGTTCATTAGTTAACATTAGTTAACTACCTTAGTTAACATGAACTAAGAATGAACAACACTTCTAGAGAATTTTTAAAGTAAAATCTTGTGCTTGTTAACATTATTTGTTAACATTTTTATTACTTTTTCTATATAGTTTCAAGTTTTGGTTTATTTATTTTAGTTTACTTTAGGTATTTTAGTACTTCATCTCAAATTAAATTGAAATGTCAAATAATATAAGGAGAAAATATTTCTGTTACTATAACATGACACTGAAGACTGGAGTAATGATGCTGAAAATTCAGTTTTGCCATCACAAGAATAAATTAAATTTCTTTAAATACATTCAAATAGAAAACTGTCTTCGCTCACCACACTTGAGTATTCTGTTTTATTGCTTCTATTTATTTATTATTATGTGTGCAACATTTGCCTCGTAAATGGAAGGTTAATCACATTAGTTTTTGGAGAAAACCCCAGGCATTGCTCTGTCGTGAGGTACACAGAGTGCCAAACATGCTGTTATTTCAGAAGAGTGCTACAAGTCACGACCCCTTAAGTGAGCCCAGCACGTCAGATCCATCCACGAGCACTTGATCCAATAAAGATCACAGCCCTCCACGCCACCGAGCCAAAGAGCCATTCACTCAAGCTAATGACTCATTACAATAGCCCAGCAGAGAGACAAAGAGTTTTCCTAAAGAAGAAGTGAGCAGGAGATCTGTGCATGTGGTTTCCATCATGCCGAGGGAGAGGAAGCCCTGCTAATGTTCTACCTGCTGGGAAAAACTGTTTTACGGGAGACTTGTTCCCACAATACAAGTGTAGGCCAATTAGTCTACCAATCAACTTAATAAGACTACGGGCTGCTTCTCATTCACCTTCGTCATCTCTTTCTTCCCTCGTTCCTCCTGCTATGAATCATTGCCAATCCTTCTGGGGTTTTGTGGGTTTTAATTCATGTCTGTTAGCTTTGAGGTCATTATATGCTGATGTACTTTAAAAAGCCAACAAAATAAACCACTATTTTCTCTTCCAGGTAAATGGGCCACATCATCTAGCATACAGGGGCTTTTACTACATTGTATCCCATTCATCTAAGTAGCAGTTGCTTCCCCACTGCAAGTGTGCGACCTGCTTGCTCCCATCGCTGCTCTTTGGTTAGTTTGGAGTTGCTGAAAAACTACATCCTAATAATGCTGACTGGTTAATGGTTCCACAAAAAACAGTCCCAAAATCTTCACTATACAGTGAGGAAAAAAATAATTTGTTCCCCTGCTGATTTTCTAAGTTTGCCCACTGACAAAGAAACGATTTGTCTATAATGGTAGCTTTATTTTAACTGTGAGAGACAGAATAACAAAAAAAAAAAATCCAGTAAAATGCATTTAAAAAAAATGTATAAATTGATTTGCATTTTATTGAGTGAAATATATATTTAACCCTTTCGCAAAACATGACTTAGTACTTGGTGGCAAAACCCTTGTTGGCAATCACAGAGGTCAGACATTTCTTGTAGTTGGCCACCAGGTTTATACACATCTCGGAGGGATTTTGTCCCACTCCTCTTTGCAGATCCTCTCAAGTCATTAAGGATTCGAGGCTGATGTTTGGCAACTCGAACCTTCAGTTCCCTCCACAGATTTTCTATGGGATTAAGGTCTAGAGACTGGCTAGGAGACTCCAGGACCTTAATGTGCTTCTTTCTGAGCCACTACTTTGTTGCCTTGGCTGTGTGTTTTGGGTCATTGTCATTGTCATCCACGAGGGATGGAGATTCTCGCCCAAGATTTGACGGTACATGGCCCCGTCCATCAGCCCTTTGATGCGGTGCAATTGTCCTGTCCCCTTAGCAGAAAAACACCCCCCAAGCATAATGTTTCCATCTCCATGTTTGATGGTGGGGATGGTGTTCTTGGGGTCATAGGCAGCAATTCTCCTTCAAACAAAGCGAGTTGAGTTGCTGCCAAAGAGCTTGATTTTGGTCTCATCTGACTACAACACTTTTACCCAGTTCTCCTCTGAATCATTCAGATGTTCATTGGCAAAATTCAGAGGCCTGTACATGTGCTTTCTTGAGCAGGGGGACTTTGCGGGAGCTACAGGATTCAGTCCTCCACGGCGTAGTGTGTTACCAATTGTTTTCTTGGTGACTATGGTCCCAGCTGCCTTGAGATCATTGATAAGATCCTCCGTGTATTTCTGGGCTGATTCCTCACCGTTCTCATGATCACTGAAACTCCACAAGGTGAGATCTTGCATTGAGCCCCAGACCGAGAGAGATTTACAGTTATTTTGTGTTTCTTCCATTTGCGAATAATAGCACTAGCTGTTGTCACCTTCTCACCAAGCTGCTTGTAAAGGTCTACAATCTTGTCCCTGACATCCTTGGCCAGCTCTTTAGTCTTGGCCATGGTGGAGAGTGGACAGGTGTCTTTTATACAGGTAACAAGCTGAGATTAGGAGCACTCCTTTAAGAGATCTCAGCTCGGTACCTGTATAAAAGACGCCTGGGAGCCAGAAATCTTGCTGATTCAAAGGGGATCAAATACTTACTTCACTCATTAAATTGCAAATCAATTTCCAACTTTTTTTAAATGCGTTTTTTAGGGGTTTTTTCGTGTCATTCTGTCTCTCACTGTTAAAATAAACCTACCATTAAAATTATAGACTGATCATTTCTTTGTCAGTAGGAAAATGTACAAAATATATTTTTTTCCTCACTGTAGTGACCATCCTGACATTGAATACGTGGATATCAATGATACCCATAAGACCTTCGTTCATTTCGGGACACAAATTAAGACATTTTTACTGAAATCTGAGAACTTTCTGACCCTGCATAGACAGCAATACAACAACCACATTCAAGACACAGACAGGTAGTAAGGACATCGTTAAAATAGCCATGAAGAATCGTAATCAGTACATTCCTAACCAGCATACAAAGGTAATCAAAATAAATAAATAAAAAAAAAATGTCCATGCAACCAACTTTACAGTTTTTGGACCACTTGAGATGGACAAACCCAAGTTATATTTACATTTATACATTCTTCTTGAATTGAGTAATGTTGAACAAGCACAATACTGTATTTTCAAGCACACAAACTAACTTACTCAGTGTGCTAAATCTTTTCTGATAAAGCTGGTCAGCCAAATCTTGCCCTCAACCAGCAATGTCAAAATAATAGTTCAAAGCTGTGCCGTAAAGGCTACCATTAAAAAAAAAAAAAGAAAAAAAAAAAGCTATATGTCATACGGCCCAACATCCTGTTTAAATAGTAAACACACCAACACCAACTGTACTCATCAAGCAATACCATGAGATCTTTATTCGACTAGCAGCCTGTTCCCCCGTGGCACCACTGAGGAAAGATCAGTGAACAAAGCTAACATCTCCCTCCATCTCCCACCAAATGAAGCTCTTGATTATTAATGAACGCATCTCATGTGGGGTGAAGGCTGTGCACTGCAGGAATGAAAAAGAATACATTTACAGATGATCACATTTGAGATGCATTCGTAATCTTGGCTTTCGGGAGATAAAAGAAAACATAATTATCACTTCCTATCACACTCGGCCTTTTCCTTCCCAGATTTATGTCGTCCCTTCACTTCCCATTCCTTCTGTCCGCATTTATTGTTTTGCATTTAGCGTGACATAAATCAAACCTTCAGTCTTCTCATTTCAATATGCCTCGCCAGCCTTAAAAAGCGACAGAAGACAGAAAGAGAGAGAAAGGAAAGCACGGAAAACTAAAAGACAGCGAATGCATTACGTTAATCAGAGCAAGCCCCCTCTCAGCCATGAGAAAGCATGCCCTGGAGTCCTACATAAATGAGGTTTATTTTTGGCAACAGAATGAAGAATCTTATTTAAGGCTAGACATGTTAAATGCCTTGTCTTTTATGTATCAGCCCAAGGGTAATATTTTTGGATATATTTTAAAGGAAATAAGGTGCAGCGGCTTGCAGACTAAAGCTGGTGTGGCGACTGCAGGCTTTGTGTATAAAAGAAACCGCAAAAAAATGGCATCTTTGGACACAGTCCCCTCTCCCTCCTCGATTCTGCTGATGCGAGAGCTTTGTCTGAAGATTAATGACAGGCATTTGGCTTCCTGAATCCAACACAGAGGTTAAAAAACAACCCTCCTTCATAAGAGCTCCACACCCTGCAAAACAACCCACTGACTTTGTGAAGCAATTCCTCCCTCTCCACCATTTTAAAGCAATATCGAATAAACAACAATAGAGCAGGTCTGCTTCAGAGGCAGGAAATCGGATTTGGACTTCACTGAAATGGCGATGACAGTCAGATCCAATAATGTCGTATGCCTGAGACCTCCTTTCAACTCCATCTCCTATATGACAATCTCATGCATATGGGCTGCGTTCACAGAGTCAGATAGTGGGATAGTCTTACATGATACAGCCGTCGATAAACCTGTTCTGTTGTTTAAATAAACTTGCAGGCATGTCAACACCATCAAAAGAGAAGATAATTAACTGTTATTTTGTACACATTCTACAGTACTATTCGATTTTTTCTGCATGTCTCGTCGGAGCCATAGTTCAGATTTCTGCTCACGTCGATAACATTTTTATTGGCTCAAAACGAACAAACAAAAACATTTTTTGAATAAACTGTATTTATGATTTTATTTTTATAATTTTAAATATATAATTTGTGCATTTTTTTACCTTTATTAATACTTTTTTTTATATTATAAATTTATATTTAGTAGTGGTCCACTGATATTTTACTAAGACTGATATTTGCTATTTTGTAATACTCAGCACTGGCCAGTCAGTATTCTGTTTGTCCAATGTGTCAAAAGCAGGGCTTTTATTTTGACAGAGCTGAAAACGCCAGCGCCTATGTGCTATTATAGTGCTTGCTTTTCTATTATCAGTAGGCCTAACAGAAAGACAAATGCTATAATATTATTTTATCTACTGGGTGTCATTCAGCAAGTAACTCAACAATTTCTAATAAACATTTAATTTCATAAAACTTGCAGACTCTTTCAAATCCAGCTGTAATATCTTCTGGGTGCACTCGAAAATATTTTAATATGCTTGTGAAAAATAAATGTAAATTTAATTTCAGTAGTTGTTATGCATTTAATTTTTCTATCTTTAATATTGTGCTATACTGGCATTATGTCAGCCATAGATATTTATAGAGGTTTATATGACTTCCTTCTTTCAGACGAATGCAATCAGAGTTATATTAAAATTTCCAAGCTTTAGAATGGCATAGACGGGTGTTTCTCCTCAGCAGTCCAAAACAAGTCCAATAATAATATGCATAAGTTTTCTTTACAAATTTACTTATAAATTATTATTATTATTGTGATTATCATAAATATGTAAATATTTATATAATATTTCAATGCTGCTCACAGCAACATACCATTGGTAAACAGATATAGTTTATGTTCTTCATCCATCCAGTTTCAAAGCTGGATGTTCAACATCAACTAGTTTCAAGTAGTTCTGTTGCACTTTTACAAATAGGAATTTCGGATTTCTGATTTTTTCTGAATTAAATGGAATGCAGTTCCGGTACTTGACGCAAAGGATTGTGGGTATTATGGTCTATTTATTTCCTTCTCAGTGGGAGGCAGAATCATACAGAAGAGTCTCAAAGGATATTTATTAATTCATTGGAAAATAAGTGCTATTCAGAGAGGAGCGAGTAGGAGAACGAGAATCTTGACCTTTACGCTACCAGATAACTGAACCCTGGAGACTCTAACTGTGTCCTTTACATGGTATATCAAGTGTGTCCTGCATTATTATTATGATATTATATAAGTGTATTATGATATAATGCATCATAATACTTCAATGCATATGTTTTCCTATAGATGTCTATGGAGTTAAAGCCTGATTCTCATAGGGGTCTGTCTACCGTCATCACCACCAGATGCAACATTTCAACAAAACCATTCACTCTAAGATTAATCTGCCTCTTTTCCTCTCCCTCTTTCTGTACCTTCCCTCTCTGTTTGCTCAGTCGCATGAATCGGTCTTGAAAATCTGCCAAACAAACCCACAGTCTCACATTCCTTCCTCCTCTGGCCCAGACTGTATTTGTGTCATCACTGAGTAACATTTGAGCAACATTACTTTTGGCTGAGCATACATGGCTGAGTCTACTGCATTGACAACACTCTCAGCAGGTGATTAAAGGCGGCATGCAAACAAAAATGGAGTTTTGTGGCTTTTAGTCCATGTTTAATAGCTTTAAATGTCAACAATATGCTAGCTTACAGTTAAAAGTGGAGAAAAAAGATCAGACACTCAAGGGCCTCAAGGGCGTGTCCAAATTTTTGTCCAATCAACACTCTAGAATAAGAATGGCCTTAAAGGGATAGTTCACCCAGAAATGAAAATTCTGTCATTAATTACTCACCCTCACGTCGTTCCAAACCGTAAGACCTTTGTTCACCTTCAGAACATGAATTAAGACATTTTTGATAAAATCTGAAAATTTTCTGATCCTGCATAGACAGCAACACAACTACCATGTTAAAAGCCCAGAAAGGACTCTTGTGAATACACATTGAAGACACGAAGATAAAATAATAAAGTTGTTATTAGTTTTCCAGGCACACAAAATATATTCTCATAGCTTCATAACATTATGGTTGAACCATGTCACATGGGCTATTTTAACAATGTCCTTACTACTTTTCTAGGCTTTGAACATGGGAGGTGCGTTGCTGTCTGTGCAGGATCAGAAAGCTCAGAATGCTCTGGATCAGAAGCTGTGGCCTAATGGTTAGGGAGTCAGGCTTGTAACTGAAAGGTTGTGGGTTTGAGTCCCAGGACCAGCAGGGATTAAAGGTGGGGGGAGTGAATAACCAGTGCTCTCAATACCACGACTGAGGTGAGTCCCTTGAGCTGACCGGTGCTGCAGTGATAGGGTGTGTTTTTTCACTACTCGCTACTGTGTGTGTGCACTTGGATGGGTTAAATGCAGAGCACAAATTCCGAGTATGCGTCAGCATACTTGGCCACACGTCACGTCCTTTCCTTTTTCTTTCCTATCGTTTGTGTTCCAAATTCTTATGGGTTTGGAACGACATGATGGTGAGTAATTAATAACAGAATTTTGATTTTTGGGATTTTTGTCTTTCTTTCTTCAGTTGTAAAGAAATTGTTTTTTGAGGAAAACATTTCAGGATTTTTCTTCATATAATGGACTGATATGGTGCCCCGAGTTTGAACTTCCAAAATGCAGTTTAAATGCGGCTTCAAACGATCCCAAATGCGGTTGTAAACGATCCCAGCCGAGGAAGAAGGGTCTTAACTAGTGAAACGATTGGTTATTTTTATAAAAATAATACAATTTATATACTTTTTAATGTCAACCGCTCATCTTATCTTGCTCTCCCTGAACTGTATTCTGGCTCAAGACAGTTAGGGTATGTCGAAAAACTCTGATCGTATTTTCTCCCTCAACTTCAAAATCATCCTATATCGCTGTTTTACCTTTTTTGTTAAGGGTGGAGTGATGTAGAATGATTTTGAAATGATTTTTAAAGTTGAGGGAGAAAATACGATTGGAGTTTTTTGACATACCCTAACTGTTTTAAGCCAGAATACACAGAGTTCAGGCAGAGGAAGCATTTGAGATTAAAAAGTATTTAAATTGTATTTTTTGATGAAAATAACCGTTTTACTAGATAAGACCCTTCTTCCTTGGCTGGGATTGTTTACAACTGCATTTGGGATCGTTTGAAGCCGCATTTAAACTGCATTTTGGAAGTTCAAAAGGGGGCACCACAGCAGTCCATTATATGGAGAAAAATCCTGAAATGTTTTCCTCAGAAAACACAGATTCTGAACTGACTGAAGAAAGAAAGACATGAACATCTTGGATGACAAGGGGGTGAGTACGTTATCTGTAAATTGTTGTTCTGGAAGAGGACTAATAAATACAAGGTTGATAAACATAAGAGACCCCCCCCATAACAATCGTGGCCATTTTACTGTATGAATATCTGAAAATGCAAACCTCTGGATTTTTATTCCAGCTCCTCGCCTCCTCTTTTTACCAACACTTGAATGTAAGTCCAAAAACAACAACAAAAACAAACAAACAAACAAAAAATTGCATTTTGAACAAAAAGCTGAGAAAATCAATTTTTTTTGTCTGTTCAGAAAGATGATTAAAATATGTGACCCTGGACCACAAAACCAGTCTTAAGTCGCTGGGGTATATTTGTAGCAATAGCCAAAAATACACTGTATGGGTCAAAATTATTGATTTTTGTTTTATGCCAAAAATCATTAAGACATTAAGTAAAGATCATGTTCCATGAAGATATTTGGTAAAATTCCTACTTTAAATATATCAAAATGTAATTTTCGATTAGTAATATGCATTGCTAAGAACTTCTTTTGACAACTTTAAAGGAGATTTTCTCAATATTTAGATTTTTTTGCACCCTTAAATTCCAGATTTTCAAATTGTTGTATCTCAGCCAAATATTGGTCTATTATAGCAACCCATACATCAATGGAAAGCTTATATATTCATCTTTCAGATGATTTATAAATCTCAATTTGGACAAAATGACCCTTATGACTGGTTTTGTGGTCCAGGGTCACATATAGATGCTTCCATCATTTCCACCATAGTTTGCAGAGTCCTGGTTTAACATTTAATTTGGTAATGTTAGGCAGTTAAGACTTACATGCTGTTTAACATTTGATGATCATGTTATTTTACATATGCATCTGCTTACATATGGGACCCTGGACCACAAAACCAGTCTGAAGTAGCACAGGTATATTTGTAGCAATAGCCAACAATACAATGTACAGTATGTGTCAAAATTATCGTTTTTTCTTTTATGCCAAAAATAATTGGGATATAAAGTAAATATCATCTTCCATGAAGATATTTTGTAAATTTTCTACTGTAAATATATCAAAACTTAACTTATGATTAGTAATTTGCATTGCTAATAACTTCATTTGGACAACTTAAAGGTGATTTCCTCAACATTTCAAAATTTTTGCACCCTCAGATTTCACATTTTCAAATAGTTGTATCTCAACCAAATATTTTCATATCCTAACCAACCATACATCAATGGATTATTTATTCAGCTTTCAGATAATGTATAATTATCAATTAAAAAAAAAAAAATATCCTTATGACTAGTTTTGTGGTCCAGGGTCACATATACGATAGCTTGTTTCTGCTTCTTCACTATGTTTTGATCCAAAGGTTTAGTATTCTTTCAGAAGATGTGTCATAGCAAACTGCCACTTCCCACCGTACCGTACAGTAAACATAAGGAAAGCCAGAAAATTCCGTCAACGGCGGGAAAAGAGTTAAAGTCATCATCTGTTCGGATTTCCCATACCCTTACAGAGACGATCTGAGCAGAATTTATCAGTACCCACAACATCCCTCACCCTGCTCATATTAATCACATGGTTCCCAGTGCACATTTTAGATTACCCATATTCTCGGTGGATTAGTCAGGTCTAATCTGCTCAGCAGCCCTAGCATCGCTCCGGTATTTGCGCTTCCATCATTCCAGGCACGGACAGCCTCCCGTGCAGCACGTCACAAGTCTCCTCGTGCGGAGGAGTCCGCTAATGGGGTCGTGAGAGGAGAAGCTATACGTTACAAGAGACTCAATTTCCTCGTATGTCATTATCTCACCCCCTTTTTCATTAGCTGTCTCTCTTTTTGGCCTATTTCTGTAGGTCTAGGGTTTTCGCTTACAACCAGTCTCATTTGTAAACATTCCTGCGCTCCATTCATTCTCTTGCTCTCTGTGGTGCTGATGTAGCTGACTTTGTGAATGTGGCTTGAGAAACATGTCTCCTCAATTCATGTTCACAGTCACACTGTGATTACCCAGAAACCCTCGGGTGAGGAAAAGGGAGACACAGCAGGCATGATTTAATGAGCGATGGAGGATTCCCTAGAGCAAACACACATATACCACCATGTTTGCACACATGGGCACAGCATCGGCTGGAGCAGTGCTGAAGCCTCTGGGGAAAGAGCAACAGAATCCATGATATGACCTTCAAGCCCAAGTGTCTCTCCTAGTCCAGAAAACGGTGGGATACTTGTAACCTGCCAGTCAAACACAAAGGCAGGGATATTTGCATAAGCGTGAAGGGCAGGGTGATCTTGACTTTCTGTCATACTGTGTGAATCAAACTAGCCTCTACTGCAGATACGGTCAGCAAGCATGCCAACGCTGCCAAACAAAAATGTGCTCCCCAGAGGAACATTGTATTGTTCAGAGCTCAGCTCAGGAGATTCATTGTCTTATTATGTATCAATTTTGTCTCAGATGTTTCTCCTAAGCTTCTTTATTGACTGAAAAGCAAAAGTGTCTGCTTGTTCTCCATTCATTCTCCATCTCATTGTTGTCTAGGAAACACGCAAATTTCTAAGATCTCTAAATGATCAACATGATCAACACATTGCTGAAAAAAAAAAAAAAAACTGTTGTACACATTTTTTTTTTTTTTATCAAGCTAAATGACTTAGTATAATTGTAAAAATGTCCTTCAGGTCAAGAAGTTTTTCTGGCCGAAATCTTTGCTGATTTTTATAAAGTAAACATATAAACATAAAACAGAAGTTGTTAATATTTGTTAATACTTCACTAACACTTACTGGATTAAAGCAATTTAGGTTTACTTGATTGTCCATTCATCACTATTTAGAAAAGTCATGTTGAAATGTGAACATCAAATACAATTATCAGGCTTTTGAGGAAAATCATTAATCCTTTTGATCTTTTATTTAAAAAAACAAAACAAAAATATAACCTTTCATTGTAGAAAAAGAATTTAAAATGGGAGAGAAATCTCATTATGAAAAAAAGGGTTTTCTCTAATACACATTGGCCACAATTGATCGTACCCTTTTATTCAATACTTTTTGCAACCTCCTTTTGCCAAGACAGCAGCTCTGAGTCTTCACCTATAATGCCTGATAAATTTAAAGAACACCTGACAAGAAATCAGAGACCATTCCTTCATACAGAATCTCTCCAAACCCTTCAGATTTCCAGGTCCAAGTTGGCGCTTCTTCTCTTCAGTTCACCCCACATATTTTCTATTGGGTTCAGGTCAGGGAACTGGGTTGGCCATGGCAGAAGCTTGGTTTTTTTCTCAGTGACCCATTTTTGTTTTGAATTTGATGTTTGTTTATGGATCATTGTCCTGTTGAAGGATCCAACCACGTCCCATTATAACATTTCTAGCAGAGACAGACAGTTTTTAATTATTTATCTGTTGGTATTTGTTAGAATGATGCCATCTATCTGAAAATCTCTGGCAGAAAAATAGGCCCACAACATTAAAGATACAGCAGTATCTTTTTTTATCCCTGTGTATCTTTTTTATCCCTATGTGCACCAAACCCATCTTGAGTGTTTGCTACTAAAAAGCTAATTTTTTGACCATCTGATCTGACCATAAAACCCAGTCCCATTTGAAGTTCCAGTAGTGTCTATCAAATGAATATGACATTTTTTTGAATGAAAGATCAAATGGATAAACAATGTGGACTTATTTTCACTTTTTTGGATCATATTTATCAAGAGTATGAATAATTTTGAGCACAACTGTGTATATACTGTATTAGTTCAATAAACTCTTCCATAAAAAAAAACAAAAAACAAAAAACAAAAAAATAAATAGATATTATTTTATATTTCATGCATTACAGGGTTAAAGAGATCTAACTTGTGTTTTTTCCCTATTAGTGTTAATAAATATTACATGAAAGAGGCATTGTATGATCATAATTTTGTTACACATGCACACTGCATGAAATAGACCTGAATGACATTTACAAGAATGTTAGACTCTAGATCAGGCATGTAGTTGCCTGGAGAGGGACAGCAGTAAAGGTGTGCATGCGCTCTCAGCGAGTGATCAGCGACGTAATGTCACTGGCTTTTATAAGAAATTAATCTTAATGTCACTCTTTCCACATATTCTGAATGTCAGTGCTGTTTAATTGGCTGCTCAAATGGCACTGTTGTTTGTGTCCAAAGGCAACAGATGAGATGCGGGCAAATAAGGAAACTAAAAAAAAAACACAAAAAACAACAACTCTATATTGGGCTTGCTGATGTAGTGTCACACTCCGCTGGCTTGTTACTGCTGAGGTGAATGTTTCAACAACAAAACCAAAAGGAAAATGTCACTGCTGCTATGATTAAAACAGAGGTCACATGCCGTTTATAAGAGTCTGCCTTACAAGCCCTGACAACTAGCAATCAGTATAAGGTACACTAAGATCTATTTTTACCACAAAATAATAATTAAAACCATTAAAAATACAAAAAAATGTAATTATTATTATTATTATTATTATTATAAGCAGTTTGTAATTGTCAAGCAACACAGCAAATTTAATTTAGAATTCACATTAATTTAATTTTGATTCATGATGTGTGAGTATACTGTCTGATTTGCATTAACTTTGAACATGGCTCATCAATCAAAATTAGCAAAGGAGCAAGTAAAATATGTAATTATAAGCATAAAAGCCCAGTATTAAAACCAGAAACTCATAGCAGTTGCGTACTTTCAAAAATGAGATGTTAACAATCAGGCTAAACAATTATCTTTTAAACACAAGATTTTAGAAAACACGCGTCTTCTCTACATGAGGTCATGGAAGTGCCTTTAAAACTGTTAAGAGCATCAGACCTAAAGACTGCGTGATTAGTTTGCAGTGTCTCTATGGGACATTCTCACCTTTGCAAAACAATTTCAAGTTCCTACAGCTGAAGGTTAATTGCACCCAAAAAGTCGCTAGGCCGTGACAACTACCTGTTCTTTTCAGTTCCATAAAAGGTGTATTAAACACAGCAGGCCTTTAATCCTGTAAGGAAACCTGGAACAAACATTGTTTATACAATAAAATGTCCTGGACTGTATTATCAGCTTAACAGAGACTACATGGAAATGAGGTGAGAGAATGAAATGGCCCAGTTTTTACATCTCCAGTAACAGACTTTACACAAACCAATGCTCCCAATACTGAGGCCAACACTTGAATGTCTAGACAGTCACCTGAACACAACACATTCAACATCTACGTGTGAAAAACGCAGTCTTTACATCCTTAAACAGCAGAATGATTTAAAAGATTCATAGAGCGTGACACAAATACACCGAAAACACGCTCATGTGCGCTAACACAAACATTCCCGTTGCCAGTAAGAGCTGTTGGATTAAACAAACCAGACCTGAACCTGTCAAGGGGAACGGTGTGGTGACTGTGCGAGCTGCACATTTCCTGTTAAGTCTCACAGACACACACACTCCTGTCACACAGCTGAACAGCTCCTCACTACTCGAACCATATACAGGCATGATGGGAAGCCCTTGCCTTTCATGGGAGAGAAAAGGCTGCAGGGAAAAGAGAGAGCGAAAGAGAGACAGCGAGAGATAGGCCTAATCGGCCAGGACTTTTGTCATGTGTTGTTTTCCATGCTCATATCAATCACGTCATATAGAAAGAAACGGACCTGAGGTAAGAGGTAGGTGAGGGGAGAGAAACAGAAATGGGAAATGGGAGAGCAATACATGAGTAAAGAAAAGGCCTTTTTTCCATACGTTCTTCTGACTTAAACAACTGGCAGTTCATCCAGGACTTTGCAACCTTAAAACTCAACCAATGAATTTCATGTAACTCCTTTTTGGATTTTGCCTTTTCTCTGCAGTGTTTTTGCACTTTAAACATAAATTGGTGAAGACAGCAAATTTAAGAAAAAACTTTTCCTGCAAGATCTTAAAAGTACAGACCATGCTTTAACTAGACTACACTGGTCAGCTGGCTTCACCACAAACACCATGCTGATCCACCTACTTCACCACCAAGTTTTGATAGCAAGCATCTATGTTTTTCAAGCTGTTCACCAGATAAACCTCCTGGAGACTTGAGAACAGGGATTCGTGGAGTTACCCATAGACTTCTTAACTAGCATAACCAGGTAAACCTGCTGGAGACTTGAGAGTAGAGATTTCTGGAGGTCCCTGTAGATATCTTAACTAGCGTAACCAGCAAAACTACACAGGTCAGCTGGCTTCACCACCTGGGTTTTGTTAGTGAGCAGCTGTGTTTTGCAAGCCATTCCACCAGGTAAACAGCATAAACCTGCTGGAGACTTGAGAGTAATGATTCCTGGATAACCCAGTAAATTTCTTAACTAGTATAACCAGCAAAACTACAGCATTCAAACAGCTTCACCACCTTAGTTTTGATACTGAGTACCAACGTTTTCAAGCTGCTCCACCAGATAAACCTGCTGGAGACTTGAGAATAGAGAATATATCTTAACTCGCATAACCAGCAAAACTGCATCGGTCAACTGGCTTCACCACCTAGGTTTTGCTAGTGAGCGCCTGTGTTTTGCAAGCCATTCCACCAGATAAACAGCATAAACCTGCTGGAGACTTGAGAGTAAGTATTCCTGAATAACCCAGTATATATCTTAACTCATATAACCAGCAAAACTGCACCGGTCAACTGGCCTCACCACCTGGGTTTTGTTAGTGAGCACCTGTGTTTTGCAAGCCATTCCACCAGGTGAACAGCATAAACCTGCTGGAGACTTGAGAGTAAGGATGAAATAACCCAGTAGGTTTCTAAACTAGCATAACCAACAAAACAACACCACAACAGATTCACACCTAGGTTTTGATATCAATGTTTTCAAGCTGCTCCACCATGTAAACCTGCTGGAGACTTAAGAGTAGAGCTTCCTGGAGTTCCCTGTGGATATCTTACCTAGCATAACCAGCAAAACTGCCACTCCACCAGATAAACAGCATAAACCTGCTGGAGACTTAAGAATAAGAATTCCTGGAGTTCCCAGTAGACCTCTCAACTAGCTTAATAAGTGCACTTACCATTCTACTAAGGTTTTCTCACTTGTCCTGGTCCAGAAGGCAGGCCAGCACTAAAATCAGTGGCCTGAATTCCTTATTCAAGTACAGCAGCTGTGCTATCTCTGGAAGAAATGTGACTTAACCGTGACACAGAGCAGATTCCTCTGTCCTGTAGGACGATCTGCCTGACTGCACTTCAGGAGTTTGCTCTCCACACTGCAACTCTGGGGAACAGCGGCAGGCTCATTATAAATGGATGACAATAACTGCTGCCACGCATGCACATTGGAACTGACATACCTTAATGGAGGCAGTTAAAAAGCCACAACAATTTAAACAAGTTATGGGAATTACAACTGGCTTATTGATTTGTGCTCACAGTAAAACAAAGGGCTTCACTTGTTACAGCAATGATAGGACATGATTGCACAGACATGGGGAAGGCATGTGCGGTGCCACTGAGGACAACAGCGCAACCAAAATAAATAATCAGATTTTGTTTGGCTGTTTCATAAATAATACACAGTATGTGCATGTCAGTAATGCAAGAGTGGAGGAACCAATTGACTGCTGCACTATGATGGATGACTTACTCTCTGCCACGGCCTGTTCCATATATGTGCAGCTGTGCAGGTCAAACGGGTCCAGAAATGCAACAGAATTGTGCATCTTCTCAGCCAACACAATACAACCTGACTGTCCAAGCAATACTTTGGCAATCCAGTGAGGGCAATTGTACTATTTCGTAACTTAAAATCCCCATTTGCAAAGAAGTTTCAGGAAGGAATAATCAACACACTCACAAACATTCCTGGGATCTTGCCCAAAGTTTTGCAATCATGTTATATTCTATTTATTCTAGTTATTTCACAGCGTCCAACAAATACTGAAACACAATGGTTGTGGAGTTCTGTTGGATCACTGTGTTGAGCCCTTTGGTGTTTGCTGAGCCAGCCCGGTCTCATTGTTTATACGTAGGTATTTATACGTAACGTTTGGAGGCACAAAACGTACATTTTTGTACGTTTTTATTGATGCTAAAAAGTACAATTTATACGTATTTCAACGTTTAAAATGTACAAATCGCTACGTAATTTTAGTTAAAAAAATGTAAAATACTTACGTATCTTTTATTTCATTCGTATCAATGCCTTCGTCATTTTATTAACCGATTTAGATTTTTAGCCCCCTTAACCTACCCCCAAACCTAAACCTCCCCATTTTATAGCGAATATAAAACGTAACTGACCAAAATATGCAGGGAAATTACCATTTTAGTAACAATACAGCATTAAAATATTTTTATAGTCACTAATCCCACTCCTACCTCTAAACCTAACGTTAATCATAACTCTCTCTGTGCAAAAACATGGCAGACAGAAAAGTGCAATTACATTCATTTATTTATTGCAAAAACGTACAGCAGTACCAAAAGTAATCCAAATGACGATGGGTTGCAGCCGCAGTCCTCTCTGGCGGAATACAGTAGGTTTGTTTGAGGTGCAGAGCAAAATTTAAATAGTTAATCGGTAAAAATATTATACAAATTATTATCCTGATCCACTCCGTGAAGAAGGTGCCCACGCATCTTTCAAACACTTACCACCAGAAATACGGCATGTCGTAATCTGTGATGAATGCAGGCGAGAGCCAATGAGTGTTCGATTTTCCTGCCGTAAAACCTGTCGTTTCTTCATGCGGCAGTATTTGAATTTGTAAAATGCACTTCAGCGCGGGTTTATTTGCTGTTGCTACTGGACTCACTGCTGGGATGGAGATGAAGATCGCTGGATAAAGGCTTGATTTTTGGTCTGTTCCTCGCAATCGTATGGATTCTTTCATTTTGTAATTATGATGCATGTTCGGTGTGTTTTATGATTCTATTGTTAGTCACAGCATGTCGGAGAAAACATCTTTTGTGTCCCACCACAGCAAACTAAGTAAATATTAAATGGATGGTTAAACGATTGCAGAAACATTATTTATTTTAAGGGTTTAAAGTGTACTCTTGTTTAGAATTATGTATAACAATCCTTGGAAACGAACTGGCAGCAGAAATCACACAGAACAGAATGAAATGTTATAATTTCATATTAAATAAACTATTAAACTATTTAAAAGTGCAACTGAAAACATAAGGCTATTGGTATGACAACTAAAAACAACAATAATGAAATTAATGCAGCAATTTCAATATTCATGGATTCGTTTTTTAGGTGTGCTCAATACGTCAGTTTTGTACGTTTAAATGCTAAAAATACGTAAGTATTTGTACGTTTAGATGCTGAAAATACGTCAGCATTATACGTTTTACTGCCTGTAAAAACGTAAGTAAATGTACGTTTTGTGGAACCACATTTTACGTAAAATACATACGAATTATCATGAGATTACGTTGGCTGAGCAGGCACCTTAGAGAAGATGCACCTTTTGTACTTTATCTTGGTACTACCCCAAGAGTAGTTTATCTTGGTACTACCCCAGTATCATGCTATTGCACCATCTTCTCAGACAGTGTAGAATGTATAAGCTACTGGAATACATAAAAATATCATTAAATACATTAAAGTACGATAGATGTAGTATCACTGTACCATGCTTTTTGTGAGTTGCATGGGTTGTTTCACCTACCATAGTCTACATTTCCCCCTACAGTCGTGTTGAGAAAATAATGTACCTTCCCATCAGTCATCTTAGGCTGAGTTTCCCAGCTGCCCTTACTTGGATTCACAACCATCCATCTCTTTAGCTGCTGCCTGGTGAGCCACAGCAAGAGGCAAGTTTCTATCTTCCTCTCTCTCTCTTCAATCTCTTTCTCTGCTCTCTTCTCTCAGTGTAGAGTGAACAGATGGAGCACAGGCATCAGCAGTAAGTCAAGAGCCCACAAACAGGTAAATGGCATAAGAAACCTGACTTTACATAGTAAAAACTGTCTTGCTCTAATTTAAGGGTTATTTGTGCTGGGGCCCATATGGTTTTGGTATATATGTCTGTGATATAGTTTGAAGTATTAAATTAGCCATTAGGTGAATCTATATTTTCCTCTTTACCTTAAAGCCTTATGGAGATAATGGTCAATCCAATTACGAAAAATAATACAATTACAATTTACATACTTTTACAAAAAAACCCTGAGCTCTCTTGATCTCTGTTGGAATATCCTGCTTAAGCTTATAGTTGTGTTTTAAAATATGGGAGCTAGTTTCTACATGGTCCAAGCTGTCCATTTTGGAGCAAAAAGAAAACACTGTACCATTAAAATGTGGTCAAACTGTTATTTGGAATATGGAGGCTTGGAACCAGTTAATGACAAGTTTGGGTTGGTTAAGGACTAGATTGACCTACCCAATGACCAGATCGGATCGGATAATGAACCTGTTAATTATTGTTTTGGATAGACTAATGGCTAGCTTGAACCAGACAATGACCAGCTGGACCATCTACATTACAGTTACCATGATGCAAAACATAACTACCATCTTAAGTTGTATTTTCCAGTAGTCAGTGAGGCTATAAAACTAGATGCACCCAGAATAATGTCCTCTTTTATTAACGGCACTGGCCTTCTCTCTTCATCTTCATTCTTTTCGTTATCTGTCTCTCCCCTAACATTCTTCCACCCACGTTCTCTCACTCTTTCATTAGCTGTCACACAGGGATGTTCCCCTGAGAGCTGCAGATAAAAGCTAGTGAGCGTAGCATGTTGCGGTGACCCTCCCTTAACCGTGCGGACCATTATCAGTGACAAGCTTTCATCCTAAGACCTGCTCTCACCTCGCCTGAGGCCCAAGGGTCCCATTCTCATCGTAAATACTGCACTGTTTAACCCTGCCAGAATCAGTGAGGCCAAAAGGTTAACAGAGCATTGGGTGGCCATCTTTTCTCCCTCTACTCTTACCACTTTGAGTCTTAGTTTGGAAATCAAATGGGGGCTAGAAGTATTGTGGTGTAAGTAAGTCCTTGAGGTTTGGCAAAAAATATAAGGCTTTGCCTTCTGTTCAAATCAGATGCTACGACTAATGGCCCCGTTCTGTGACGTAAACAGCTTCCGTTTATCAGCGGGGGCAGGGGCTTTCACATTTATCAGGCATGCTTAAATAACTCCTATGACCCCAGGAGGTCAACTTTGACCCACTGTACTGGTTCAATAACCAGTTGACAAAATCAGATCTTGAGTTATCTAAGGTTTCTACTGTTAACAATCATTTCATCAGCTTCTTCATCACATTCAGGCAGTCTGAGGTGCTTTATTAGAACCGAGAAATCTGTGACGGTGAATCTTCATTTCTGATTAATTCAGTTGCCGCACTGGGGCTTGATGGGACTTGAACCAATTTAATCACACAGATGAGAAAGCCAGCCATCCCATTACTGCATTTAAAATAAAAAAGATACTTCTAAGGGTCCCTGAATAAGGCCCCTGATTCAGCAGTCATTCAGAGCAGCAGAGCCACAATTTGGCAATTAAGTGTCGTCTTTCAGAGGTTGCGCCTGTCTTAAAAGGGGGAAGGGGTGTACATCTGCATAGGAGGGGGTTTGATTGCTTACTTTCAAGTCCTGATTTGTTGAAGGAGAAACCCTGATTCAGAAGATGGGAGGATGAAAACAGAGAAACTAAGAGAGAGTTGGCATCTCCTAGATTGCACTGCTCAGGCAGAGAGAAGGCCTTGCTGTGCCAAGGAGAAAACACAGCGAGCCGTGCCAAACCATTTCACATCTGGGACTGAGAGTGATTGGGCTGCGTACACTCGTCCCCTCCCATCAGCCATTCCTCGTCACACTATAAACATCTGGTGTCCAAACCACACATTGAAACTTGATCCCAAGACTAGGACCCCAAGCCAACACAGGGTTATTTGATTGGCTAAGAGTGGGCCAGGGCATTCCGATGATTCACTCCCACCAATAAGACATGATGGTTCTGAAGGGCCTCATTGGAATGCTTCTTGTTATTCTAAATGGTCCAGACATTAAAAAAATCATATTCAGAGAAGCAATGAACCAAGAAAACATGCTCTCTCTGAGGAAAAATGCCATAAAAAAATGACAGAGCAAGCCATGCATACCTCATTTTACTCTCACACACAAATGACTGTCAATTTACACATTTAGTAATTTTGTGAACTTTAAATCATTCTTCACTGACAGTGATGAGCTTCAAGAATTCCTTGCGGGGTGAATAGCTGCAGCAGATATTACCATGTAATTTCTGTTCATTACTTTTTCCTTCTACATAGAGACAGCAATCATTCAAACATTCAGTTGATTTGCTGGAAGTAGAATTCCTAGTGAAAGCATCCGGAACAGAAGTTCCATGACAATCATTCCCGTATTTTCCATTATTTGCGCATTAGTTGTGATGATGATGAGGAGGAACGGCATCTGCGTCGTGATTATCTGCCTGAAGTCTCTACACGAATTGACCTTGCAAGAAAGCAGATCAGTCTGCTTTCTTCTGATGACATGAAAGAGGGTAAATTTTTCGAAGATGATTCTTTTATCTATTTATATCTCAGGCTAAACTCAGAGTTTATCAAGGTCTACGAGTCCTTACTATATCAGATTAACAGGCCCCGCTAAACAAAATGCAATCCATAATTCATCATTTGATAAAAAGTGAAGTCTGGTGGGAAAAAAAAAAAACACTATATTAGACGTAACCATTTATTCCAATGCACACCAAGCCAAGTTTTGTATTTTTTAAATCTTAAAATGCACACACACACACTTGTGAATTACTACAAGTTGTTAAATAGATTATATTCTTAAACAACAAATCAGTCGAATTCTACATTACTACAGCAAGCCTCCTTAAAATCCTAAACTTTGCTTCACGTTTCACTTCACAAGTGAATGGCTTACTTTATTACAAGCATGCTTCTTCATGCTTCTTAGGCAATGCAATCCTTCCCATTTGCCCACAAATACATCTACCGTGGCATAAACAGTGCAGCATGATCTCTACCGTTAGACATAATTCAACCATCGTATCTTTTATGCCGGCAAACGTGTGCATTCACCAACCTGAAAATGAATCTTCTACACTTGCAAACAAATCGCTCTTGACACGTTTTCTCTGATCGAAGAGAGACAGAGACTTAATTAATTTGTTCTTTGGTGTCTCTCCGTGTTGTCTTATGCTAATCTTTTCATCACGTCTCACTGTATCATTTCGTTATCATTCATTTCAGTAATAATCCTTCTGTGAAGCAGCAGCTGGGGTTGTGTGCTCAGCTGAACCCTCCCAACCCTACTCTCACACTCCAGTAGATTGGTCCGAGGCAAATACAATCAGATTGATTTGGAAGTCGCTGAAGTAGAGGTGTACGGATGTACTTGTTTAGCCTGGATTACACTCCATTAAGTGTGTGTGAGGGAAGAGGTGACCTGCCACACTTCTCACAGGAACAAAGGACAGTGTTTCTAAGTGATGGAACATAACAGGTGCTGTTCATTTTGTAATGAAATAGTTATTTTTGTTTTCTTTGCACACAATAAAAATATTTTTGTAGCTTCATTACATTACGGATGAAACATTGATGTCACATGGACTATTTTATCGATGTCCTTACTAACATTCTGGGCCTTAAACATCAGTTGCGTTGCTGTCTATGCAGGGTCAGAAAGCCATCGGATTTCATCAAAAATATCTTAATTTGTGTTCTGAAGATGAACGAAGGTCTTATGGGTTTGTAACAACATGAGGGTGCTTAATTAATGACAGAATTTTAATTTTAAAGTGCAATTTTCCCTTTAAAACAAGATAGATTTACTTACTAACTACTAATTTCAGAACAGTAGGACAACATTTGTTAACAATTTCACAGATATTCTCTGCTTTCTGAGATTTTTGTTTGTTTCTCCAGCAAATGTTGTTTTACACATGCTTTAATATTTTTAGACCAAAATACTGATTAAGAAAATCATTTTGTGTTAAGAGAGTGAAAATCATATTCTACAATATTAGGCATTTATTTACAGTTCGAGCCAATTCAGTTGGCAGTTCCATCCATGCTGTTACAGTGAATGTTTGTGTATAATTTGAAATTTAAATAAAAAGCCAATATAAATTTCCATAAAAGCCCACCAAATTTTGGAAGCCCATCCAAATGGCAGTTCCAGCTTACTCTCTTGATATGGCTGTTTGTACACAGCAAAAAGAGTGTGTTTTCAAAAGTAATGCATTTTTCTTCTGCAATATTAAAGCTGTTAAAATGACTACAGGGATTGCACCGGCAAACTGAAAACCTTGCTGTTTTAAATCATGTGTTTTGGTTTTTAAGAATTATGAAATGAGTGAACAAACAACGCTAAACAAAATGTTCCAGTGTTCTGCACTAATTCATTTAGAGCTAAATTGCACCGTTGTGAATGAATCCCCCGGGGCGTCTCTCCATGAAGCTAATTGAGCACTTGAGGAGCTTAAACTTGCAGCTACTCCTGATTAATGTACCTGTGACCATTTGTAAGACAGAAAGATCTGAGAGAATATGAATGAGTCGGAGTACGGTAGGAAAAGGGGTCATTCAGACTGTTAAGAGACAAATTAGCATTCCTGCTAATCGCACAAAGAGGCAGACAGGGAGACGGAGAGCTCTCGGAGGCGCTATCATTAAGAACTGCTAAATAGCTTTTCATTAGCGCGCGAAGCGCCGAGGTCCGTGTATCTGCATGGGCGGCCAACTGAAAAGATTGAACCCTGTGACCGAAGAAACATTCTGGACTGGCAACTGCTCTGAGAAACGAGCGATATGATCGCCTTCCCACCAAGGGGCATTTCGTTATCACACCATCATTACAAACGGCTCACTGCAACACAAAAAGCCAGGAACCAGAGCGCAATGAAGTCTTTACTTATGTTTCCACCCGGCCTCTGTAATTTATTTAACTATTTGCTCTGGTTAATGATGTTACTTTTAAAGATGTAATTACACACTGCTCTCACACACTACATTTTCCTGCAAATAAGGAAGTGGCTTAATCCGAGAGTAAAATTAGGCAGCCAGTGGAACAGACTTGATGCATTTTATTGCTCAGTTGTTCTTTTTTATAGCTCAGGACAATTAATTAGGTTTCACTATTCTGTCTCAGAGTTTGCTCCTAAAATTTCTTAGGAGAAATAAGAATAGACAGTAGTAGTATTAAGGTTTTGCTGTATCAGCCTCACATGTTATTTCATGGCAGATTCAGATTTAAGATTCAGCCAGTGTTGGGGGTGACGTATTACAAGTAACACGAGTTACGTAATATTATTACTTTTCCAAGTAACTAGTAAATTAATGCATTACTTTTTAATTGACAATTTATCTGAGTTACTTTTTTCAAATAAGTAACGCCAGTTACTTTTCCCCCCATTTATTGATTAAAAACTCTCCTGTCCCCATGTTGAGAGAAATCAGGGGTAAGATGTTAGCTGTAGAATAAATGTGAACATGCATTAATTCATCTCACTCACAAAAAACAGATTCAGTATTCCTCAAAATGAATAAAAACAGTGCAATTCAACTCAGAATATGATGCAAACCTGCAATAATTAAATATGTTCAATAATACAAATATACTTTATGCATTTAATCCCATTTTATTAACCCATGTCTTTGCTGCCGACCTTAGATGATCCAATTCAACCATACTAATAAGCAAAAATTACTCAAGATAATCTAACATTTGTTTTCCTTTTATTTATTGCTGAAGAGACACAGACGTGAATTTACTTTTGTCAAAGCCTGAGGCTTTTGGTGTGAAAAGGCTTTTACATTTGCCAAAAATAGAACTTTTTATATTAAAAACAAACAAGCAAGCCCTGCCCAGATTTAAAAAGTAACGCAAAAGTAAAGTAACACATTACTTTCCATAAAAAGTAACTAAGTAGCGTAATTAGTTATTTTTTTAGGGAGTAACTCAATATTGTAATGCATTACTTTTAAAAGTAACTTTCCCCAACACTGGATTCAGTGCATATAAATGATACAGTAATACTTTACAATAAGGTTCCATGCTAAATGTTAGTTAATGTATTAACTGCAAACAATGAACTATACATTTATTACAGTATTCATTCATCTTTGTTAATGTTACTAAATGAAAATACAGTTGTTCATTGTTAGTTCATGTTTCACAGTGCATTAACTAATGTTAACAAGCACAACTTGTTGTTTTATAATGCATTAGTAAATGCTGAAATTAACATTAACTAAGATTAATAAATGCTTTATAAGTATTAGTTCATCTTAATTAATGTGGTAAACTAATTTTAACTAATGAACCTTATTGTAAAGTGTTACCCGATACAATAAATGAAAAATAAATGAATAAATAAATAAATAAATAAAATAAAACCAACAACTCACTAAAAGATTAATAACAACAACAACAACAAAAAGATCTATAAAGGATGGAAAAAAATGTATTTCTGTGTAAACAGAAAATTTTCACTCAGTTGTAAATTTCCTAAACAATTACAAAGAAACAGCATTTAAATGAAGGTGAAATTTAGAATTTTTAGAAATTTCTGTAAAATGCACTACAACGATCTTTGTTTCACTTAACCCCTAAAATATATATATATTTTTTTAAGTAAAATGAATGTGAATTGCATAATTTTTTTCATAAACGATTTCATAAAGGGAGGAATTAAGATGTCTGACAGAGGAGATATCAAACAAATATCATAAAGGAAATTTTGATATTGTACTGTTAAGTAAGACAAAAACTTTTTTTTGTAGTGAGAAGACAAAAATAAGTCTCCATCAGTTCCCAATGACATCCACATAGGAGAAACATTTAAGATTTTTTTTCATGCCTTTTGGGCAGCAGGGTAAACAGAAACATTTTGATTTTTAAGTCTTTAATTTTAATGTCTTTTTAGCATTTGATTCTGACTGTAGATAAATGTCAGCCAGAGTTCAGCATTTTAAGTTTGTTTTGTTAGTACCACAGCGGAGACGAAGGGGAAAAAAAATAAGAGAAAAACACAGAAGAACATCAAAGGTCTGCTCCAAACCGAAGAAAAAACCTACGTTCTCTGAAGAACCCCCAGAGACTGACAAGAACAGAGCGCTGTGACTATAATATGTGATATTTAGGTGAAGGGAGGGGGAATAAAGCACATATACACACAAACAGGAAGGAAGACATGGCTCAGCTCTTTTTTTGAAGTGCTCAGCTTTTGTCCTCTAATGAAACAGTTCCAGCACACCAACCACAGCTGGACACACAATGTTTAGAAGAGAGGGCCACATAATTCCTTCACTGTGTATTTGTTGTGTGTTAGGAAAGGCTCAGCGTGAGGCAGCAGGTGCACCAGCACTGTTCATTATGACTGACTGACTGAACTGACATCTCCTACTTAACTGATCTACATTGTGTCACACACACACACACACACACACACACACACACACACACACACACACACTAGCATACACTCCTTGTTCTCACTGTTTCTGTGATTGAAACTGTAAACAGCAAGCAACCCCCACTCAAACACACTTACACACACACACAATCCGTCTTTCAACTGGACATCACAGTATTTAGGTGGGCAGCTTTTCCATCCAATGAAAAGTAGGCAAATCCCAAACTAGGTCCACAAAATCACCTTAATAAACCTCACATCATTGCAGAGATGATACTACATGTATTCAATTGTATCCAGGATAAGTTCCAAATAGCATACTAGTATTACTGTACTACAACCAGTACAGTATACAACATGCATACTGTGCAGAGTATGAAAATATTCTGTAAGCATGGAGTATGCATCTTCCCATACTATCAACAAAAGTAAAGCTTTATTGGCTCTCTGCGCTTCCTCCCGAAATAAAAGTTTGGTGATTTAATATTTGTAAATGAAGAAATTAAGTGTTGTAATTTTACAGTAGCAATATGAAATCAAATAATTTGTATTTTTTCTTACACTTTGTTATTTAACAATGAAATATTACAATAGTAATCTTTCTTTTTATTTAGTAATGTTAATATTTTTATTTAGTATTAAAAACAACAATAATAGTAATAATAACTACTCAGTACTTAAATGTATAATTACACTGTAACAAGGACACTTTAAAATAAAGTGTTACAACAACAATAATAATAATAATAGTTATTATTATTTAATCAGAATGATGTTTTATCACCAAATATTGTCCAAATTGTGCTACCCTACAAACAAAGACAGCTAACCTGGATTTATTTCCTTCTCACATTTTAAATCACTTTTTCTTTGTCAGAAAAAAAAGCATTTAGATTGTTTCTTTTTTTTAAGTGTCACAAATGAACTGGCGTATGTCATTGGGCTGCCAAAAGTTAACACATTTTACACAAAAATGCCATAAAATGCCAAATAACCATATTTTGTGGCCAGCATGGTAACTAGATGCCATTTGAATAATTAAATATGCAGTGTGATGAGGTCTTGTGACAGTTTTGCATACACTTTGAAAATCTGCTTGTTGCATTATGCATGCTGCTTCACATGGTAATCAGCATGCTTATCAGCTAAAAGTAGTTCTGTCAGAACCACTATTGTCAAATATGACTGACAATTAGCATACAGTTTGGACTGGTGATATGGTTTTGCTCTGGGCATAACTCCCTGCCCATCCTAGAACAGATAAGAGCAGGGAGAGCAGCAATAACCCCCTTGTGGGGAAACAGAGCCAACATAAATGTATCAGATATCATTTATGTTCTCAATGACATTTAATGCAACATTATAATTCAGAATAAAGAGTCTGACTCAGAATGCCAAGTGGATGAAAGGAGGAGCTGGGGATGGAGGGGGGTAATTAGCTCCTGAGCAAAGCGATAAGCTGATAAATTATACTGAATGGACCTCATGTAAGAAAGTTATAAGCATCATAGGTTGATATGGATCAGCCGAGAGTCAGATGACGCAAGCTCTAACGTGACCTGCCTGAACTAACACTACGCTTGATTAGTATTCAAACACAGTCATTATGTCAGTACATATGTGATATTTTGTCCTTACATTCATATATCAGTGAATTTTTTTGTGGGAGAAAGATGACTGACAGAGCAGATGGATTAAAGCACTGATCCTCCCGCTTGTATCATGACCTTCATCCTTTAAGTGCATTGTGGATTATCGAATGAAGTGACATATGCCACTCCATAAAAAAAGATTATCGTTCCTTGATAAGCCAGTGTCAGGTGTTATACACCACTTTGTTACACACAATTGAAACACTGAGTCTCTGGAAGTGAGAACTGCACGAATATCTGTGCATTATTTATTTTTTAAGCTGTTTCACAGGTCTGACATTTTAGACGTCTGTGCAGATCAGGGGAAGCCTGGGAAATTCAGATTCCCGAACCTTGCCGAAGCTTTCTGGTATTGATTCACAGACAGGAAGTCAGTCTTTTGAAGTTACTTCCCTGGTGAGCTAAACACAACTGCAATTGAATGCAGATCAATTTAGACAACCTATGAATTTTGTGTAGTAAGAGGGTGGGGAGAGAAAATAAATAAATGTGTGTGTGTGTGTGTGTGTGTGTGGTAAAACCAGGAAGGCTGTACTTGACTTGAGGTCGTATTCTGAGCAGATAGGTAATAAAATCGGTGAAGGCCAGGATAGATGGCAATTTTAACGATGTGTCTCCAGCCAATCAGCTCACGCAAGCATCTTTTACCACTTACATGAAAATGATATGGTTGGTGAGACAGAGAGTGAGAAAGAAAGAGGGTTTTGAAAAGGACTTTGTACAAAGAAGATGGGAGAAGGATAGATTAAAATTAAATATGTTTGAGTTCTGTTTATCCTTTCATTTGTTTGCCTCACTTTCAGCCTCCATTCCCCACAGCGTTTCTCTTCTGGATGGTGTGAAAAGGAAGGGCATTGAGCATTCAGAAACTAGCACTGACCTTGGCCCACCCATCCCATCTGAGACAGGGGGAGTGAATATCATAGCAGGCACCCGTACGTGCACACACACACACACACACACACTTCTCTCCAGTGAATGGGTCTTGCTGATTCACACCTTAGTTGGAGTGGGAAACGTGACCTCCCAAGGTTAACACACTGCCTGCAATTACATATTTACAAGTACACAATAATAGAACATATATATATATGTACTGTATAATATTTCTCTTCTAATTGAAAGGATAATTCTACGCTATTCACTGTTGTTTTTAAAGCACAATGCAAAAATGTGACATTTCATTCAATCAGAAGCACTAAATCCAGGAGTGTGTGGGTTTGAAAATGAAGAAAAAATGAAGAAAAGTAAATATTTAAATATTTAAATATATATATATATATATATTTTTTTTTTTTTTTTTTTTATATATTCTTTTATATATATTCCTTTATGTTTCTTTAGGGTTCATTAGACTAGTTTTGCAATGAGTATTTAATTCATTTTTTGTTTGTTTGTTTTGTTTTGTTTTAAATTGATCAATTTAAATGAAGATTCAATTATTTATTTGTCACATCACTTAAAAATGTGTTTAGTGACAAAAATTTGTGGCATTTTTTATATGTTAAAATTTTACATATTTATGTTTTACAAATAGTATAATCAGGTAAACTGACAAGAAAATATTGCTGTGTTACTATTTATATTATTTAGTGAAAATGTGTTTTTTGTATGTTTTGTAGTATTTTTGATCATTAAACATTTTAAAATGAATGAAATTTAATGAATAATCTACAAGAGTTCTTTGGTTGAAATAATGGTTCTTGTGAAATTAATAAAACACAAGCAATAACAACAAAACAAACACTGTAAAAATATATTTGGAACTTGTAAATAAAGATTATTAGAATATGTTTTACATGAAAATATAAGAATAAATCAATGTGTTATTGTTTATTTGTAATTATTTGTTAAATTTACTAGCAGTTTCTTACACCATTTTTTCAGCGCATAACAGATATTAAAAATCAAAATGCTTTTTTATACATAATCAGAAAAAGTACAGTCTTATACAGATCTTTTTATGCACAAATCGACCAACAACTTTGTCATTTTCTTCGTACAGTGACTCATTTTTCAGATCACATTATCACAACAACAGTACGTGTGTGTGTTTGTACAGTTTCTCAGAGGAGTCTCAGGCCAAGATGCCAGATGATGGATGAGGTTACATGACTCTCTCTCTCTCTAGATCACGTCCATGTATAACCGCACACAGCCTTGACTGCCACGGTACCTGTTTTGGTCCCCATCAGATCGACACGTGAGCTGCTCTGGTAGGCAGGACTCAGAGCGATTATGAGGATCCATCATCATCATCATTTTCATTGCTGTGCCCCCTGCAGCAGCACGTAACACAAGCAGCAGGAGGCCGAGAGAATGGCACTTGCATGTTTGAGATGGGGTGATGGAAACGTTTCCTCATACAGGCATGTCAATGGGAACAATACCAATTCTAGAGTGAATCTGGGCTGTCCCTTCAGATTGATGGAATGATAGAATAGTGTGTGTGTGTGTGTGTGTGTGTGTGTGTGTATTTGTGAGGGTCACAGGAGTGTTAATATGGATATTTTGAAGTGTGGCACCCTTGAAATGACAGGTATTTGCCGCAGGCTGATGTTTTAAGTACATGGGGGATCAGGTCAGACCCGAACCTCGCTGTCATTGAGGACAGGATCCTGTAAAGGGCAAACCACAGCAGTTCTCATTTAGCTGTGTCCTTCCTGCCACAATACACATGTACACATGGGACTCCTCATGATGAGGTCTTTCTACCAATCAATTCACAGGAAGGTAATGATTTTCTCCTCAGTCCATGAACGACCTCCTAAAGAAGCTGTGATAAGCAGAAACTGGTTTAAAAGGTAAAAGAGAAAAAAGAATCATAATAATAGGGGCTTTGAAAACCTCATGCATCTTGGCACTAATGCGATCATGTGATAATGTCGACTGATAAATCAAAATGTCTGCCCGCTGGACATGACGGGTTAAATGCTGTTCTCAATGCTGCATGAACATCCCTCTGAATCAATAGTGGGAAGTGATTAAATATAGAATAAAATGCCAGAGAATAAAAGAAGGTGAGTGGCAACAGAAGGGAGGGTTGGGAAAAAGCATTTGAGTCAAACCTGTAAAGCCTGACAGGTCAAGTAATTTTTTTTTTTTTTTTTTTTGCTAATGGAACAGTTTATTAGAAGTTCAGACAAAATATTTTCAAAATAAATATTACAAAATATGACAAAATTAAAAAAAAAAAAAAGTTTCTATTATATCTGACACATCAGGCTTTTATGGCATATATAGTATCATACTTGAGGAAGAAAAACATTTTTATGTTGAGGCCCAAAATGAGCAAAAACATGCAATTCGGTGCAGATACTGATATTTATATGGTAAAAAGTAAGATGAAATTCTGGTAGCTTGCAAATCAATACGGTTTTTATAACAGTATATCATATAACATAAAATGCATATAAATATCAGTTGTCACTGTCCATCTAACAATACTATGTCTTAGTAAGATGATATTCAAATGCTTATATATATGACCAAAGCTCTGTTTTTTTATTTTTTTATTTTTTATTTTTTTGATGCAAACCATATAATGCAATGCAATACAGTGATGATTGAGAGATGGACAAATAAATGTTTCTCAAAAGCCAGATGATCAGTGTTATTTATAATTTATTGTTATGTTTACTTCAAATAAATATAAGTAAAACCAGAAGGTGGACATTTACACTAAAAGGTCTTTACCATTTAAACCCAATATTTTATGACAATAGATGTAGGGTCTTGATTTCATCCACCATGAATTAATTCATGGCAGAATGTTTTGTAGTATTTTAGCAGTTTTAAAATGAATGAATTTAATGAATAATCTACAGTAGTTGTTTGGTTGAAACAATGGTTCTTGTGATCAAAATTAATAAAACAAAACTAATTTAAAACAGACAAAAAAAAAAAAAAAAAAAAAAAAAAAAAAAAGAACACACAAAAGCAAAAACAACAAAACTAACACTAAAAACATCTTTGGAAGTTCTAAATAAAGATTATTGGAATATGTTTTACATTAAAAAAAATTCTAGTTCAGTTTTTTGTCTTCAAAATTTAAATCAATGTTAATGTTTATTTGTAATTATTTGCTAAATTTACTAGCAGTTTCTGAATGAAAATTAAAAATCACACCATTTCTTCAGTGCATAACATTGATATTAAAATTCAAAATGCAGGTTTTTTTTTTTTTTTTTTTTTTTTTTGCTATATCGCCCATCCATAATCAAAAAAGTACAGTCTTATACAGAAGATCTTTTCATGCACAAATGCAAACATTGATCAACAACTTTTGTAGAGATGGACAAATAAATGTTCCTCAAAAGCCAAATGATCAGTGTTATTTATAACTTATTCTTATGTTTACTTTAAATATAAGTAAAACCTAAAAGTGGACATTTTTTACATTTACATTTTTTACCAATACACTAAAAGGCCTTTACCATTTAAAGACAACATTTTATGACAGTAGATGTAGAGTCTTGGATTTTATCCATCATGAATTAATTCATGGCAGAATGGGACCAAAAACATTGGCTAAATGTCTTTGGTTGTTTTTTAACATTAACCAGTTACTCATGATAAATATGAAAGTCACTTTTGAGGTGGAGCAAGTTATCACATTTGATAGAAGAGCTGGACACAAAGGAAAATGCATAAAGATCACATTCAAAGTAGCTCATTTTGATTCATGTTTGGAATTAATTTGGAATTAATTTGATGCCTCAGAGTGCAGGCATAAGTCTAGAACGGTAACCAGCTGGTCAATATTCCTGTCTCCTTCATGCCTCAATGTGTCTGTTACTGATGCTGCAGCTAAAAAGGTGCCATGTTGTCGATCCACCTTCAAGTCGATTGTTAGATCTTGCTAACAAGCACATGTCAATCACTCATTACAGCTGAAACTCCAAAGTCAGGTCTGGACATACCCAAAGACCATGAAATGTCTTACATTGTTAAAGCTAGACATACATCTAACTCTCCAAGGCGCTTCAGCTTCAGTTCAAGTCTTTTTTTAATGAAACAGCCAAATGCTGTGATACAGAGCAGAACCTTGGCATGGAGTCGGATGTTCCTGTGAAACTCTAGAGGGAATAACTTCCACAAATGCCCTCCAGGGCCATAAATACATCCGTGCTGGACCGATGACCTTCCTCTTACCATGTTAGAATTGATGTGCTCAGCCGTTGCAAACCAGAGCACTTTCAAGGACCCGTCCTTGCGTCCTACGGTCGACCTTTACAAGCCAGACTGCTTTTCTGTCCCCCTCTCTGTCACTGAATACAGGGCAGTGATTTCTGGGTATTGATCCAGGTCATGTGATCCAAAGATCAATAGGTGGGACACTAGAGGCAACCAAGGATGAGTTGCCTAGCATGAGTCTAAGGAAACAGACAAAAGCTAATTACATAGATCTTTCAGTGTAATTCGGCTTCAGTTAAAGAAAATGTTTTCTTATTGACCCCAAAACAGGTGCACACTTGTGTGCTAGAGAGAATCACATTTACTTGGGTCAAATATAAGTGGCCATGCTAAAACATGCTTTTCCATTACTTTAACTAATCAAAATAATTTCACCAATTTTAACTTCAACATTTCAAGATCCATCAATATTTAATGAATCTAAATTATTAACATTTTTAAAGTTATATTAGATTCAATAAGGCAAGAGTAAACTATATAAATACTTTAGTCAAGGCAAATATATTATTAATTCATAAATATAGTATATATAATTATATACAATAAATGAAATTGTTTTAACTGAATTAGATGGAAATTTGTTACACTGCAGAAATATACTTTTGTTGGTTTCATGCACAAAAAAGCATACATTTTCTAAAAAATGTCATGTACACTGTAAAAAATAAAAAACACAATTTGTTGAGTCAGCTTAAAATAATTTGTTACCCTACTGCCTTAAAATTTTAAGTTCAATCAACTAAAATAAGTTTAGTCAACTTGAAATGTTAAGTTGTACTAAGTAACAACTTAGATATTTGTGTTTGCTAAACTTAACAGATGGGTGAGTAACCCAGCTGCCTTAAAATTTTAAGTTGATTCAACTCAAATATCTAAGTTGTCACTTAGTATAATTTAACATTTCAAGCTGAATAAACTTTTTTTGAGTTGACTCAACTTAAAATTTTAAGGCAGCCAGGTTACAAATTATTTTAAGTTGACTCAACAAATTGTTTTTTACAGTCTAGTGCAACCATCAAGTAAAATGTATTAACATTTTCCTCATAGTTTAATACATTTACATCTTCCTATTATTTAAAAAAAATAAATAAAATAAAATACTTTTAAAGGTAAATATTATGAATTATTTATTTATAAATACATTTTTATAGAGTCGCACCACATGACATTTTACAACTGGAATTAACCTCACAAAAGGTCAAATTATCTGATGTTTTAAGAGATTATTAACCTTTACACATAGTCATAAGGGTCTAAGTTTATGATATAATTTCCTGTTTTATTTTTTTTCTGCATGTTTTTTGCATACTGGTTGCATCATATGACTTTGACATCAAAACAAAAACTTTAGTGCTCAAATGCTATGCACTGAACTACGTGTTTCATTAAAACAACAGGTAGATTGCTTAAACAGAGTCTGCACACAATAAAATAAAATAACAATGAAATATTATACCAATCTGAGTTTTAAACAATAATAGATCCAGATTTAAAAATGATTTACTCACTTGTACTGACTGCCTGCGGAAGAAGACACGACAGTACAACATAGTTACAATCTTGACAAGTAAGACAGACAACAATTCAGTCTGTTCTTGACAGTTTCTCCCGTCGTGTCCTGTCCAGGCCCCACCTGTGTGGCGATAATGAGCCCCGCTCTGCATCGCTCAGCACGAGACGTTGCCTTTCATACACTCTGCCTAAAGATACGCCACACCAGCCATTCATTGCCGCCAGAAAAAGAGAGGGAATCTGTCGGATAAGCTGCACATTATAAGACAGACAGCTATACCGCGTAATTCCTTCAGAGTAGCTGTAAGCCTGTCGTTATCAGGCGGCGTGTTCGTTTTAATTGTGTCTGCTTTAAACACATTAGCCTGGCGCCCTAATGCGAACCCTGTCATTGCGTATCATTACAGTGAACCGCACTGCTAGCAGCTAATTGATGTCACTCTAATTAAATTGCACAAAAGGAGGCACTTTATTTCCACAATTCTCAACTTGCGATGCAGTGTAAACAATCAGTATTAAACTATAAATAATATCAGTCCAGAGGGGACAGAAACCGCTCTGCAACACTTCTGTCCTGGAGTGTGTTTGTCACTAAAGTGCTGTAGAGGTCAAAATGAGGTGAGTAACAAAAGATGAAATCCAAAAAAATGCTTCCCCCTGCCAACTGTGCTGCAGACGCTGCTGTTTACATGAGCATACGTTTTCTTTCTGAAGTGTGGCGGCTCGCTCTGTGCTATGAATAAGTCATGGAGGTAGCGCGAGGGAAGGTAAACACTCTCCTCGAGGAGCGGAGGGCTCAGTGACCACTTCCGAGACGCTTCGGCTGTGTTTGCCTAGGTCAAATGCTCCTAAATAGTCAAGTACACACAGACCCAAGGACAGCAATCTGAGGAGATGTTGCACTAAACTGTCTGAGTGAGACAAACACAGACTGTGATGCTCAGCACCTGGGAAATGTCACCCACTTACTACTAACTACTCTAGACCCAAAAATAGCAGCACTTGCTATGACAACTACAATAACAAATAACATCAGCAAGAGAAGAAAAGGTACCAGTGCTGGTTTTTGCACAATATGTCTTTTGATTGTCTACTCTTGCTTGTAGAATAACAAACTCAGTGCAAGAAAAACTACTTTAGTAATCAAGGAAGGTTGTCAATCAAGACAACCAGCTGTGCTATTAATGCTAGTGTCCCCATAAAGTACCTTACCTACACTCTCAGAAAAAAAGGTACAGTTCTGTCGCTGGGCCGGTACCCTAAAGTACAAATGTGAAAAGGTACAAATATGTATTTTTAAGGTACCAATATGTACTTTCAAAGTACTAAAATGTACCTTTAAGGTACTAATATGCACCATTTAGGGGTAAGTAAGGTACAAAGATGTACCTTCTCACTTTTGTATACAGTATTTTTGGTATACCTTAGGGTACAGAACTGTACCTTTTTCTCTGACAGTGTAGCTTCAAAGAAAAGTTCTGCAATTGTCAACCAGCTTTGTATTGTTATACTGCAGTAGTACATTATATGGAAATGTACAATGTGTACTTTTTCTCCATATTACCTGCTTATTTGTCAGTTAAAGTCTGGCGGATGACGCAAAACATGTCATTTTGCATCTTTTCACAGCTCCAGGGCTTTTGTTAAAACTGAAAACCGAATATCCAAATTTTTGTATTCCTGCCCAAGGACAGAAAGATGGCACCAAAATGGAAAATGCATTATGGGTATTGAAGTCTTTGGCAAAAGAGGATGCCAAGGCCCTTTTTTCAGTTTTGCCAGCCATTTATCATTGATTTAAAAAAAATATATATATAGTCAAGACAGTCAAGTTTTATTAAAATTTAACTTAAATGGCTGGCAAAACTGAAAAAAGGGCCTTGGCATCCTCTTTTAAAAAAGAATGCAAAGCAGCACTAACCACTATTAACCAACATGGAAATGCATGCACCAGTTTTGTTTGCTGTTCATTTACTCACGTGAGATAATATATGCTAAATTTAACTTCTCAATATGAAGAATGTGAGTGGAGCTTGACCACGAAAAAGTCATGCGAGTTTTTGTAGTTTTCAGGGTGTTTCTGTTTGAATGCATTGCTATGTGGTTGCCAGTTGTGTTTTTGAGTGGTAAAAGTCAAAAGAGATCACCTGATATCACTTGACTCTTTCTGACTTTCTGTTTTCCCACTTGTTTGGGTCTAAGGTGTAGTTGCACTTTGCATACTTCGCATACAAGTGAGAGGGCTGAGCTCTAACCCTTAAACCAATGAAATCAAGGTCTTCAGGATTGCTAGTATCTTCTGGGTAGGTATGTTGGGACAAGGTGGAGCTAAACTCTGCAAGACCAAGACTGGACACCCCTGATTTAAGCTACTGTATCACCATAGTAGTGATGCATGCTAACCAGGGCCTGTTCTTACACTAACACCCAGATCTCAGTGTGAAAAAAAATGCAGACATTTCACAAGAAAAGGAAAGTTCAAACCATTAAATTGTAGGACTACATGGTACATGTGACGAGACTGTGTGGCACTCAGCAGAGCTCCACTTTTGCATTCTGAAGGAATTTAGTGAGCGCTCTGGGCTGCTCTTTGCTGAGACAGCACACTCCCTTTCCTCCCTCTCTCCCAGCCCTCTGCACCACGACACCAGGGATTTAATTGCCTCATTAGCACAGAGGCTGGTGAGGAGCCGAATCCACCACATTGCTCAATGTCAAAAGAGCATCCAAGAGGAAAGGTTAACCAACTAAGAGATCACATGCCCTTTCACATCACAGTGTGTTGGTTTTGCATAATCAAGGAAGAATCAAAGAGCAAACAAAGACCAGAGCAACTACGAGTTAACAGATGTATGAACTTCTGAGAGGAGTTGAAAATAATAAAACTTGCACTTGTGCTCCATATGTTGCAATAAATCAAAAGTCAGAGTCAATAAGACTGTTTACTGAAGCTGTAAAGCATTGTTTAAGGTCTGCTGCAATCCTTGCTCAGGTTTTAATTATTCTGAAAGCCTCGTTTTGCAGACGTAGCTATTTCCTCCATCCCACCAAGTCTCTCTGGACCAAGGGCAACAAATCATGCCAAATTTGAGTACTCCACATTCTTTGTCTGTATAACAATACACAGGAAACAAAATTATACAATTAAATGGGATTTAATTTTCCTCTACCTGCAACTAGTTCTGAAATGCAATTTCAAGTCAGCAGTGACGATAACAAAGTGCAACTCAATTACAGCACTGAAAAATTTGATGTGCATATCCAAAAATACAGCTGCTTGCAAGGCAGCAACAGGACAGTCAAACTTTTAAGGGTATAAAGCTTCAGCTCTTTGTAAATGAAATGTCACATCAAATCTGCTTTGCTGTTGTCATGAAGACACACACATGCTTCTGGACTGCACAAGTATGAACTTAATGGAACCTCATCTTTGCAATGTAAACATTGTTATAAAAAAAAATGCGTATGCAAATAAATGCAAGAAAAACAACGCATTTGGCAATAATAAATGAGTTACGCTATGAAAAGGATGCCTTTTCAATTCCAAAATAGAAGAAATAGAATGAAGTATATTTCTATAGGATGACAGTATTCAGTATGCAAATATCACAAAGACATCACTATACTGTACGCTACATAATGTAAAGCATCCTATTGGGTCAGTGTGAGATTTTCAAAGTATCTTAAATTTAGTGTTTCCAAAAGAAAAAGAAAAAAAAATTAAAATTGTATATTAAGCTGCTCAGACTGAATTAACTACAAACATCTTGGGAGTACTGTATAACTAAACTTAATAAAGAATAAAACCCATACAGCATTTCACAGATTCCTGGTGGCCTTAGAAAATGATAGCAAAACACATCATTAATGTGGTCCTAGTAAACCCCACAAAATCCTTGTCCTTGTGGGGACATTTTTTGTCCCCATGAAGAAACAAGCTTATGTATCATACATAATGAAGTTTTTTGAAAATCGAAAAATGCAGAAAGTTTTCTGTAAGTGGTAGGTTTAGGTATAGGGTTGGTGTAGGGCAATAGAAAATACAGTTTGTACAGTATAAAAACCATTACGCCTATGGAATGTCCTCATAAAACATGGAAACCCGACGTGTGTGTGAGTGTACTTGTTCTTGCTACATTGTGGTGACCAAATGTCCCCACAAGGAATTTTTGAATGTAAAAAAATGACTAAAAATAGTAAATGATGTTTATCTGAAAATGTAACAATGCAAACAGGTTTTCTGTAAGGGGTAGGTTTAGGGTTAGGGTTGGGTTATAAACAATATTGTTTGGTCAGAATAAAAACTATAGAAGTCTATGGAAGGTCCCTACAGTTCACACAAACGAATGTGCGTGTGTGTATTAGTCCCGATAAGTCTTACTTTTTTCAGAGTATTAAAAAAAATCTGGATCTGGGATAAGTTTCAACAAAAAAATGCAGTTACTAATGTGTAGTCTCAGCGAGTACATCTTAAGACAACATAAAGAAATGTTTGCAGAGAGTGATGAATGGCTTTACAAGAGCAGTTGTGTGAAAAGCCCTTATATGGAGATGATCACATGCACCCTTATTTAGAATATTCCAGATTCATCAGCATAAAAGGAGGCTATAAAACAAATTCATGTATGTATGCACCTGTTCCGAGAGAACATTTTCTGCTCACATAAGGACTCATGTGTGCAATTAATAGTGAATGAAGCACTGTGTGCAAATACATTTATGCATTTTTAGTATTTCCGCCTTGCCAAACACCACTGCTTACCTTCCATCCATTTAAAGCATACCTCTCTTTGAAATATTACTGTTTCCTAGTTTGATGGAGCATGGAGATAGCTATCCTACATGAAAATCATAAATAATCAGCTGGAAAGAGACACAAGGGAAGCCAAAAATGACTGAACAATTAAGCATGTACAGAGGAATATGGCTGCAGGCTGGGACTCAGGAAGAGAACGGCTTTAATGTTTGCTCCCTGAGGTGCGGTAAGCTTGTTATGCCATACGCAGACCTAGTCTCAAGGTCTCAGTGTGGGAGTGTGCATGTTTCAACCAAACAGAGTAACAACCAAAGGCTTTGGCAGCATTTCTGAATAAATTCGCTGTGTTCTAGACACTAACAGCAAAGGCTTCCCGATATCACCTCCGTCAGATGCCGTGTAATGTACGGAGGTGCCGTCGGCTATACAGTGTTTCCTGCACCTGGTATGCAGCGACACGGAAGATATATTAAACTGTAAAGACACACATCTGCATGAGCAGGGTAGCGGAAGGTCTCCATTTCATCAACAAGTCAAGTCTAACGACTCGTAAAAAAAATGTGAGGGTGCGTACGCCATCTGTTCGGAAACCGTTTCTGAAGAATAAAGAGGAAAGGTAGGTGCTTTTTACAGCAGGGTAGTGCACAATACCGTTTTCTCAAGGTGAAAGCACCTGGACAAGGGGTTTAATCTTGAGAGCAAACACTGAGTGTGTGCAGCGGCTGGCCGTTTAAAAGGTTGAGTCACTTAGTTAAACGGGCACGCTGGAGTCGGTGTAATCAGGCGCATTAGGGAGTTAATTGCAGACAGCCTTGCGATTGATCAGCGATGCTCCTTTATGCAATGTTTTTGCTCCAGTATGAAGAACGAAATGTCTGACACTGAGGCCTGATAATTAAGCCATTCATCACCCAAACCTATTACTTCCTTATAGAAGTACCAGTGCTTACGCAGATTATAAAATCCGGAAATGAAATCCATCTAACTTGGTGACCATCCAAAACCATCCCCGTTTTTTAAATACTTAAGGCACTGAAATTTGGTTCATGTCCAAAATTATATATTATAATATTCTTTTGTATCAGCTAGAGAAAGTAACACTTTATTTTAAGAACCAGTTACCATTATTAAGTAGCATGCATATTATATTGCATATATATTAGAACTCCACTTCCAAAACTACAGTTTACAAATAATTTACTCACTCCCTTGTTATCCAAGATGTTCATGTCTTTCTGTCTTCAGTCGTAAAGAAAATATGGTTTTTGAGGAAAGTATTTCAGGATTTTTCTCCATATAATGGACTTCATTGGTGCCCCGATTTTGAACTTCCAAAATGTAGTTTAAATGCAGCTTCAAAGGGCTCTAAATGATCCCAGCCGAGGAAGAAGGGTCTTATCTAGTGAAACGATCGGTCATTTTTTTATTTATTTATTTTTTACACAGAGTGTAAAAAATAAATAAATCCTGAAATTTCAAAATCCTGAAATGTTTTCCTCAAAAACCATAATTTCTTCACGACTGAAGACAGAAAGACATGAACATCTTGGATGACAAGGGGGTGAGTAAATTTTCTGTAAATTGTTGTTCTGAAAGTGGACTTCTCCTTACATATGCAGGACTGCATTCTAGACCCCTTAACCCAACTCCATACCTAAACTAGATGTCTAATTATTAATAAGCAGCATATTAGAAGTTTATTGAGACAAAAGTCATAGTTAATAGTGGGAGCTGGACCTTAATAAAAAAATAAAAAATAAATAAAACAAGTTTTTAATCCTGACTAAATTGGAATTGCCGTGACGTTTTGCTTTGACAAGGCAAGGTGACTGAGATCAACATGCAAACGCAGTCTTATAGCAAAACTCATTCATCAGTAATTGATGAAGAATAACTATTTAAAAAAAAAATACAAATAAATACATGAAGGGAATCCAGTTATTTGTACTCTTTGCATTAATTTTATTATCATCAAAGTTCAGCAAGTATAAAAAAATAAGTGAAACACTGCTGATTTTATGATATAACATTAATGTCTGTATCACTTATTTATTTACTCTTTAATTTTAAATTCATAAAAGGCCCATTAAGGGAATAGTCAATATATAACAATCCTTACGTGCACATTGTCTTGGAAGCACAAGTATAGCTCAAACTCAATTTAGACAACCGTATCATAAAATCCTCAACCCTGGCCTGCATCTCATCAATCAGTTCAATAAGCAATCAGTGCAATCATATTTTACTTGTGCAGATCTCTTCCATTAATTTATGACATTTTGGAGGTAAAACAACACATTTGGTAACAACAAATGAGTTCTGCTATGAAATGGATGCATTTTCAATTCCAAAATGATGATTTTTGAAGTAGATTCCTTATAGGATTTTACAAAGAATGCTTTTAGGTGCTAAAATGTTTACAGAGATTTTATCTAGGCTCTATGACATCATTTATTATGTCATAAAAATGACAGTTCATGCATATGTGGTTTCAAGCATATAATCACACTGGCTATGTAAAACTATATAATTAACAAAACCACATGAAACAACAGAACAATGGAATGACTCAAACGCTTCCTTTCAACAGCTCAGAGGAATCTTTTGGATCAAACAAGCTGGTCCAGGATGAGTAAATATGAGGTGGGGAAGATTTTGGCTTGAAAGATGGAAACGAAGTGAGACACTGGAGCAAGCCAGCTCAAAACAGCAAATGGAGTGGCCTGCTAGCAGAGCTAATAGACTGTTTCAAATTGAAAGGAACAGCGGGTGTCTAAACAGAGCGACGTGGAACATTTCCCCTCACATTCTGTCTCCAGCCCCTCTCAGAACAAAGAGAGAAGATACGAGCAACAAAAAGAGTCTAAAGGCCACTCTCCACATGGAGAAACATGCGTCTGCGGTGGAGAAGATAGTTATCTATCTATAATCAATTCAATTCAATTACAGCTGCCTGTCAAACCGATGGAAACAAAGCTGGAGTCTCATGCTAATGAATTCCTGGTGGGAGACAGAAGATGCTTTCCTGCCTGAGGATGTAACATCCCTTCCTGCTGTAATAGAATATCTTGCTTTCAGGCATTCTGTGCATTGGCAATGAAAACATTAAACAATCAAAACAAAAGCAGCCTCTTCAGACTGTCTTATTCTGATTTCCCTGTAAGCAGACGGCTCTCTATCGCAATTATCAGTGGATCTGGAAGGATACGCAAAAACTTGTGGCAATGCTACAAAAAGAGCGAGGAAAACTCATTTGGAAGATATTGCAACAGAGTTGCAACAGACACCACTGCAGGTGCATGCAGTCTTATCAGAAAGTAAATACTAAAGCACAGTGGAAATCAGCAGATAAAACAAAGTGAAATGCCAAACTGTGCAAGTAAATTAGGACAGAACATTATGCCTATGAATGCAAAACAACTGCTGCATGAAATCAGATCAGAGTAGAAAATAAAAACACAATTCTAAAAACCCTAACCACATGGCTTGGAAATGCCACCATCCGTATTTTTAAACAATAGTTTACCCCTGACAGAACATTTTATCCTGACATCAATTTAAGTCAATTAGTCATGATAGAAAATAATAAACTTGGTGCAATGCATTTTGGCACCCCATGTACAAAAGTGCAAAATTGACAGACACAGCAGAGGAAAAGTTTTTTTCTTAAAATATTGGTTTGCTCATCTCATTAAGAATCATTTATAAGATAACTATGTGGTACTGCGTGGTATTTGGAGCTTGACATTTACATTCATTTTCATTCTAGCTTTACTTGAGCTTGCTGGTAGACAGATAAACGCATGAGTGTGAGTGACAAAAGGTTCATTTTTGGATGAACTATTCCTTTAAAAACTTCCTCACTTTGAGGTAAAACTATTATTTCCTTGACAGTATTTATGAATTAACATACAGTAAATATTCAGCACTGAGGAACATTTGCAATCACAGCGGTCTCTGTCTTCACTTACCAGACAAACCCATCTCTCTAGCTCCAACAAAACAGCCTTGGAGGATCATCAACAAAGCTGTATCTCTAAGAATAGAGCATTTTATCTCCTGGGTATTCTTTCCTGAGCAAACACTTACTTTTATATCCATGATCCTCATGTACGCTCTTCAAAATTTGATAAGATAGGCTTTTTTCTCCTAGAGCAGTTTGTTATCTTTTTGGCGAACGTTTTATTTATTTATTTATTGTCTGTCTGAATAGACAGATCACTGCTCCTCACTGAAAACAGAAATATATACCTGCTTCCCTCCCTAAAAAAAGTCAAGATCAAATGCAGCTTGAGCTTAGAACAGACAGAATGCCAGCCTCAGCCATGCCTGCATGACTTCATTGAGGTACTGCTTCCCTTCTTGAGAGGAAGTAAGCAAAGCCTTGAGCTCACGTGGTGAGTGTTCAGTCAATATACATCCATGATGAAATCACTCCTACCAACATGATGCAAAGCCGAGACACTGTTCTCATTTGGTCTTTCTGGATGTTTCAAGAAAGTGAATGCATGTGAACTGTGTTGAACATCACAGCATGGATGATGAAAAAGATTTGCGTCTTAAACACAAATGGGAGAATTCACAAAGGAGTAAAGTGCCTGCTGAATGTGTTGTTTCTTTACATAAACTGTCCACACGGTAGCAAGATTGTGTGTGCAACATTACTTTTATTCAAGTGTTCAATAAACAAGTTAATATTGAGCAGCTTACATGTTGGATGCAATATTATCTGCTACTTTGCCTGTTTTTGCTTCAAATTAGGGGTTTATTTGAAACCAAGTTAGGGGGCGTTTACACAACACTGTTTTCAACTAAAAACTGATTTTATTTTATTTTTTTCTTCATGCGTTTTGGGCATTCTTTACACAATAACAGAATTTTGGGGACCTGAAAATGCAAACTTACCAATTACATTTAACATTGACAACTACTGGTCTAACATGCATAATACAGTGTTATTAGTATTTTTTGTGGATCTGTGTGAATGCGCATCGTTTCGACAAGTTTGCCTTCTGTATGTGAAATGTATCCATTTCGTATTACATCACTTTCGTGTAAATGTACACTTAGTCTTCTAGCAAAACAGGAAGTACTGGGATTCAAGGATCTGTGTTCTTGAATGAATTGGTTGAATGAGCCAATGATTACTAACAAAAACAGTATGAGCATTTCATTCGTCTGTTGCAAAGTGTTTCAGCATCTTATGTGAGAAATTTCAGTCAATGACCGTGAATTTTACCAGCCATTGTGCATCACTCCAACACTTAGAGTGTTAGTTCACCCCAAAATGAAAATTAGCCCATTATTTACTCACCCTCCAGGCATCCAAGGTGTATATGACCTCCTTCTTTCAGAAAAATGCAGTCAGAGTTATATTAAAAATTGTTCTGGCTCCTCCAAGCTTTGTAATGGCAATAGGCGAGTGTTTCTCTTCAACAGTCCAAAACAAGTCCAATAAAGTGCATCCATCCATAATAAAAAATGCCTTACATGGCTCCAGGGAAGAATAAAGGCCTCCTGTAGCAAATTGATGCATATCCATATTTAAAGCGTAGTAATCACTTTAATCAAACTTGCGCTGTACACATGTTGTAAATATGGATATTTTTCTTACAAAAATGCTTCGATTCACTACAGGAAGCCTTTATTCACCCCCCGGAGCCGTGTGAGGCACTTTTTATTACTTGTTTTGGACTGTTGAAGATAATCCATTGGATTATAAAGCTTGAAGGAGCCAGAACAATTTTTAATATAATTCCAAGTGCATTCGTCTGAAAGAAGGAAGTCATTTACACATTCGATGCCTTGAGGATGAGTAAATAATGGGCTGATTTTCATTTTTAGGTGAACTAACCCTTTAAAGAAGTTTGAATTTTAAATGAGTGTTACTATTATTGAGTTTAATTAATCCTAATTGTGATTTGTATGTGGCTGTTCGAGAATATAAAGTGCACAAGACAACACTTGCAAATGCAAATTTCATACAGTTAAAGGGATAATTCACCCAAAATGAAAATCATTTACGCAACAGTTATTCCTGATTTTCTTTCTTCTGCTGAGCACAAAAGAAGATATTTTGAAGAATGTCAGTAATCAAACAGTTGACTATAGCCAATGACTTCCACAGTAGTCCATATTGGGGAAAAAAAATGGAGATCAATGGTTACTGAGGGTGAAATTGTTTTCATTTTCATTTCTGGATGAACTCTCTTTTAACAGGATAAAAGGCACAGCTAATATAATAGCTAATATCTTTTTCCAGAAATTCCACATAAAAAGTAACTGTTTAACAAATTCTCTTCTCAATATTCATTGTTTGGTTCACTGGCAATTCTACTGGCTATATTGTTTATCAATGTGCTAATCTCAGCTCCTCATTGAGGACCCTCATCAACTGTTTACACTCACTACAAACAAAGTGCTTCCAGGAATCAGGAAAAAAGTAACTGCCCTTGCATCATTGACTTTCATAGTTATTAACTGCATCAAATAATGCACACAATCCTCTATTCTTTCACTAGCAAATAAACACAGAGGTAGCGATTAGCAATATCCTGTCGGGCCATGCAATTCTGGAAGCCAAAACCCGCATATCAGGTCTGAATGAAGGGCGGAGGGCCGCTCATGACCAATGACTTATGTAAGCAAGCTGGGGTTTGCTACACCAAGATGCAGCTGGATTGAATTATTGTCAAACCGGACCATTCATGAACATCTGTCAAAGGTTAGCCGTAAAGGAAAATAGGCAGTTCCTGTTGAGCGGCTCCAAAGTAATCTGGAAGTAATTTAGCCAAGGGAGTCAAAAGAGTCTGAGATTTATAGGCTACAGAACGACTCAAACGTGGCCTGGTGTTTACTGTGGCTTCCTTTGATTTTTTTTTTTTCTTTCAGTCAAGGAGTATTATAGTTGTTCATTTTTGCAAACATCAAAGTGTAATTTATAATTAAGGATTTTATTTTTATATTTAATACAAATACAGCTAACATTTACTTTTAGTTTATAAATATGAGACAGCAGCTGAAGGAAGGGTGGTAACAATAAATTAAAATTTCTAAACTAACTTTTCACTATCTTTATCATTTACAACAGCTTCAGATTTAAAGGTGAAGCTTTCAAACAAGTTTCTTTAATGTTAACATATTTTACCTAAAGTAATGCAAACAACATTTAAAAGACTTCTATGACATAGTCAAAGCACCTCCCACAGACTGAGTCACAGCATATTTACAAAAAGAAACAGCACCACATGTTCCTCAAGGCCAAACGAGTAGAATAACACATCTGGAGAACTCTTCAAGCTGTTTATCTGCACTGAGGAGCAACGTCATGACAGCACAGGGAGAATATTGAATTTCAGTACAGAGTTGAGACAATGTCACCTCAGATGTGGTGCAGAAGGAGACAAGCACACTGTCTTTCAGAGGAAGGTTGTTATAACAGCGCCACTCCAGCTAACTAGAAGCTCAGCAGTCCATAATGTAGAGGCCTGTCATATCATCCCATGACAAATAGTATATCCAAAGAATGAAAAAAATGGTTAGACCTGGATTACTGCATCCCTAAACGTGGATAGTGTTGAACTGGACGATATCCTGATGGAAAACCTCAGGAATGTCCATGTTACTACAGAGCCAGACACCCAAACCACCTCTTGGAAAATTGCAATGCTATTTATGTTGCCTAACCAAACATCTGAGCTTCAGTAAACAAGGCAAATAAAAATCCAAATCTCCAGATGAAAATTCCAGCCACTTAAACCCACTTGGCTCATACTAATTTAAAGTCTTTAAAGGTTTCTCATAAATATTTATTGGAAAAAAAAAACAGTTCTCCTAAAATGTAATACACACCAATGTTTAGTTTCACCGTGTTTACAAGATGTTAAAATGCCAAAGCTTTCATCATTATACAGCATTTTATAATGTATGCAAGTACAAGTTTGTAAGTGTTTGCCGTGTTTATCCATTCTGCGCACATTTCCTGTGAATCAAGGACGTGCACATTGAGATGTCATTTTATAACCTCTAGGTCTGCAGCATCCTGTCATTTTCAGATATGAGAGATCTTCTTACTGCCTGTGGTTATCAGCCAAACATAGCACAGGACGAGAAAATAAGTGACTTTAACCAACACTCCGCCATGTTAGCGTAACTACTGGCAACCTGCGACGGACATTCAAAACAGGCTGATGAATGCATTCAGTCATTGCACAATGGAAATCCAAATGTTTAGTGGTCAGAGAGACTTTTTGTGGAGTCTCAGCTGTGTCGGATGAACACTAAGTGATCACGTGATATGCAGAAAGTTCTCTATTATGGTTCCATTACATTTCTGACAAGTGAATTACAATCTGTTATTACTGCCCAGACTTCTCATTTAACGTTTTCCATTCAGTCAGTCCGTGTTAGATGGGTTAGCCTAGTGATTTATCATCCATGTGGTTTCTGTACAGTTTGGTTGGTTTGTCCTTTTTTAGCTCATTTCCTGATAGCAGCAGTTCGCAGAGGCTCATTTTTGCTATAAGACTTTTAAATAAATATTACTTTCCTCCAGGGTGCTAGACTTAAGTAATGTAAGATCTTCGAAAGCATCAAATCAAATCAAATGGAAATTACCCCATTACGCACTATTGATTCGGCCTATCGTTGAAGATACTCAGCAATGAGATGAGCTCTACACGCCAAAACATACCAGTTTAAAAGCTTTACCCATTAATGGAGTTATACATTCTTGAAGGAATTTGCTTATAATGACACCACAAGGCTATTTCATTTAACTAATTTAATGCACAAACCAATGGGACTTACTACAAGCACAGCGTCAGTTCACAATCCATTTCTCTCTCACAAACACAGACCAAGATAATCATTAACCAAACAAAACATTAAAATGACCAAATATTCGTTCTGAAAATACATAAGGCTCAGTCGATGCCTAAAGACAAAACATTGGAAAACAATAGCAAATAAGCATGACCTTCAAAATGTGCTAACCTGATTGATAAATCAATATCACAATAGTTCTCAAAATGAAATGTGATAATATTCCTTTAGATTGCATTTAATAATTATAACTGTGAATTTTAAACTTTGGCTATGTTGAAGCTGAAGATATCTTAAAATATTTCCCAAGATGCATGTGTCAGGATGCATGTAACACACTCTTCGTCTTTCTTGCCATCTTGTCATACGCCAACCAGCAGCATGCCATAGGTGTGTGGGTTACAGTTTCCACACTATAAGCAAAGCATTGGTAACACCATACATTGCAGGTACTAAACATATCATATGTAAATAAAGGCTTATTATTACTATAGTAAAAAAAATCATATTAAGTAAGCAATTAATTGGAGATTAAATCATGGACACTAATGTAATGTATATTCTCATTAGAAAAGACAGACATGGGCTAGCTTTCACATGTCTCTTTAATTACAAATATTTTATCCTCCAAACAGTAACAGAAACAATTTATTTTGCTGTAGAGTAAATACTGGGTTACATTTAGACATTTAAGTGTTCAAGTATAAAATTAAAATAGATTTTAACCCAAAAGATGAACCCAATTGTATTGTATGAAATTATATTAAATTTGTCACATTTTGTAATTTTCTTTAGCATATTAATTAAAATGATATTAGAGTGCTGTTTTAATGGTTTGATATTTTTGTATTTTAGTCTATGTTGTGCATTTTTTGGGCATGCCATTTAATTTTGTGTTTCATAATTGTTCTACTTCACTAAACTCAGATGAAAACTCTTAAAATAGCTTTCACTAAAGCTTCCAGTGTGACAACTTACCCCCAAAGAGTGTGACAGCATGTCCTGCTACTGGGGAGTGTTGTAAATCAGCTGTGCCCTTTTTAAGCTAAGAAGCTCTACATCTTTTTCGCAATCAAGACTTTGTGGCGATACAGAAACTGACTTTCAAAACAAAACCAAAACCAAATCTACTGCTATACAATAACAGTGTGTGGAGATACTGTCGGTAAGCTGATGCTTATGTCAGGGGTGTTACAGCAGCATTGACCTTCTCAATACGACACGAAGAATGCGTGAGGAATTTTAATACACACAATATCATATATTTAGGGAGCACAATAGGCAGGTACTAGACTCAACACACACCGCTTTCATCCTGCATCATACGTACACGCAGAGGACACGAAAGATGGGACAAAGTTTGGTGCAGTGATTATAATAAACGACGGTTCACGCGCACTGAACTACCGTTACAATCGCGCGTGCAGCCCTAGAATCGGACAATGAACCGCGAGCGAGACGGTGGAGGACTCGGAATGTGACCCATGGATGCATGCATGCTTTCACACTTCCTCCCGGGCTCTGACCCCAGCACACGCAGACACGCGAGACCCCCGTGCCCACCGGACACCAGCGCCTCGCGCCACCGGCTCATCTCTGGACGTTTAACATGAGGATCTATTTTTGCCATCCGATGTCACAACAAATTAAGAGATCTGGATTGGGCGACGTGCCCTGTCTTTGTTCCGTTCTGCAAAGAACGTTCAATGTTCTGCCGTTGCATCGGCAAATGCGAGCTTTTGTTACCACACTAGTATTTGGATGATGCACAATCATCATCAGAGTCGTGATATATGCTTTTATATATTCATAAATGCACACTGTACTATCTCTCACTGTATGTTTATAATATTGGAGACTCAGACACAAACACAATGATGGAACACTCTTAAAATAAAGGTTCCTCAGGTTCCTCAAAATCTCTTTCTGAAGAACCATTTTGGTAAAACAGCGTTTTTAAAATGAGCTAAATCGTTTTTAGGAAAATAAAGCAGACCTTGATATTTCATGAATTGGTTCTTTAGATCATCACAATGCTTTCTGGGTTTATGAAAGCACCAGAACATGATGGTTTCCAAAGAGCTAGTGAATAAAAAGTTCTCCATTTAAGTTGAAAAGGAGGAATTAGATGGTAAAACCTTTCTGTTTCTAACTGAAACCTTTATTTTCAAGAGTTGTCTGTCTGAAGGGTGTAACTCATCAGAGCCCAACACAGAACCAGAAAACCAAAACCATCTGGATTTGATTTACTCAGCTGGGTGGGGGTCTTGTTATGAACTGTACTTCTTTCTATGCTCGAGTTGAATTTGTTAAAACCTTGCCTTCGTATCTAAGACTTCATCCACTGCTCACGCTAAAACTTATTTGACATGTATGAAGGTGAGCAATGTGCTACCAATAATATGGACGAGCAGCAAAAATGAAACAAAACGCCACACTGTGAAGGAATAAATAACTCGGTTTACTTACAAAGGAATAAGGAGCGGTATGTTGCAGACATCACGAATCCTGTGTGAACTGGAAGTCCTTTATAAAAATGAAAATTGAAACAATGCGCCCCGTTTCCTTCACTGTTCTTCACGCGGACTTAAGTGTTCAATCACAAAAGCTGTAATAGAGCAGAAGTATTTGAGAAGAAAAATGGATCAGCAGTCTATTAGGAGACGAGCACAAGGACAGCATAGCTGGACATGCTGAAAGACGAATCCATCATCAAGGACTGGAACATCATCTCCACGTTTCCATCGGTTTCACCGTCAAATCATCAAAGTTCCCGTTCGCTCTGACGGAGGACGCGCTTCTCAGGTTGCCGTTGCGCGGTGTCCTCTGTCTCTCCCTCTCTGTCTCTCTCTCTCTCTCTGAGTCTGTGGCCGATGCAGAAGAATGCACAGCGCGTGTGTGGATGCTGAAGGATGGAGACCTCTAGAGTCTGAAGCACACTCGCGCTGTCTGGATGGAGAGGAGCACAGCACATGTGCTCTGATGGAAGCGGATGCAAAAAGCCACAGTGTAAGAATAGTATGTTAGCAATAGTGTTACTGCATCACGTCACATCTAAAATTTTACATGTCACGTGTGAGTATTTTTGCTGTTTTATGTCATAACGTACAGTGAAAATAGAAAGTCTTGCGAAAAGTAATGAGTTGTTTCATGTAGAAGAATCCGGAAAACTAATACTGTTAAATGTTTGTGTATATTTAATCATATCTAACAGTATACTCACATTTCTTTATGTGAGTAGTGCTAAATGCAAGGGGATATTTCAGTTAGCATAAAATATTGTTATAAAAGTGCTTGATACAATGATGATTATGAAAATAAATAAATTATGCATTGATGTTGTTGTTGTTGTTGTTGTTAGGAAAATTACTATTAAGCGGCTGTGTTTATATAATTTAATCATATCACTACTCATTTCTTTATGCAATATATATACAACATATTTTTTATAAATATAATTGAATAAATAATAATAATAAATAAATAATATCAGATATCATGTGCAATATGGTATTATGTGAAAAACGTTTCAAATCAAAAAGTAAATAATATGTTCAAAGTCTACAAAAAAAGAAACTATAAAGAATTTTTTTAGACAGTTTTAACATATTGTATGATATGTTTTGTAATGTATATACAATATTTTAAACTACAGATTTAATTAGGCAAAATACAAATAAATATTTTATTTTCTAGGAATATGTCATACTTTAGGTTTCAGGTCTTTTTGAGAAATGATTGTTGAAATGACTTGTGTTTGTAAGAATAAAACAACCCATAATAAAATAAAAATAAAATAAAATAATTTTCTGTTAATCTGTTTAAAAACATAAAATGTTGTTAATTCTGACCAAATTATTCATAATTATTTAAAACAGAGAATGATTGCAGTGGATTCTACAGTATATGGTCTATAAAATATGTGACATCATGATATGAAAAATCTCCATGATCAACACAACTAGTATCAGGATGAGGCTGAAGACAGAATAGCAATTAAATAAGTCATTAAGTAATCAAGCACATGCGTTTATGCAAAGCAATGTACAGTTCACTTTTTCACACTATCGTTTGCGACCAAACAAACATTTCAGGAAAATCACCCAACAAATGGCTTACTTTCAGTCATTTAAAGCTACAATAGGAAGTGTTTTTAACAACAAATATGTTACACATTTCAGCTTTAGTGTGCTAGCTTTAGCTTTAGCAAAACCATTTATCAATAAGAGGTACTGTATGATGCAACTCTCTACAGTAATAATATGTAATAATTGCATATTATTTTGTAATAATGTGATGTAATAATCAGTTCATGAAGCACATGGTTAGAAAACAGACTTTGAATAGAATCCAGCTTTGATCTGTATTCAACTAGACAGTTTGGGCTGGTGATTTATTCTGTTTTTATGAGAATTGAGATGGTGTGTTTGAGGAAGAACAGGCTGAGAAAGGCAAACAAGCTGAATGGAGAGAAAAAGGCAGCAGTGTGCATGTCTCAAGGCACATAGAGAAGCGCTGGCCTCTCCAAACAACTTACCAGCACTACAAGAGGCCTAAACATCCTAGAAGCAAAGCCATGCTTATATACATACATATGCTCAAACATACACATATGAATTCACACATAGTTGTTTTCAACCTTGCATCACAGATTTGCTGAGGATTGTCTTTCATCTGGCCATTATCAGCAGAATAACTGCAAGGAGT